>NC_138554.1:7653955-7738955 GCF_964273705.1 Natrix helvetica | reverse complement strand
CTGACAGTGAGAACAATTAATCAGTGGAACAGAAGTTGCCTCCAGAAGTTGTGAATGCCCCAACACTGGAAGTCTTTAAGAAGATGTTGGATAGCCATTTGTCTGAAATGGTATAGGGTTTCCTGCCTAGGCAGGGGGTTGGACTAGAAGACCTCCAAGGTCCCTTCCAACTCTACTATTGTATTATTGTATTATAATGTTTCTCCTTCCCATTTGCTTATGTATTTGATTCTGTTTAAACGTGTCTAACGCAGCGACGTGCAGTCAGGGGAGGCAGGGGAGGCACAGCCTCACCACTGTCATCATGAAAAGAAAAAAAAATGTAAAAGGAAGAAGGTGAGAGCTGAGGTCAGGCTGAGCTAGTTGCTGCCTCACTGTGGATGACTCTGCTTAGCTGTTTAAAAAAGCCTCTAAAAAAGCGCCCTCTACTATGAGGCAGGAGAACTGCATGCCTCCTCTAGTCTGACTTTAGGCGTTTTATGATCACTCGAGCTGAGTTAACCAAGGCTTAAAAGCCTAAAAACTCCTGACGTAGGTGAGGCACGCAGTTCTCCTGCCTCATAGTAGAGGGTGCTCATTTGGGTGGGGCTTCTCCAGAGGACCCGAGGCAAGAGCAGAGTTGAAATCCTCTCTGAAACAGCTGGAAAAGGCACGTGTGAGTTGGAGGGAGGGGGAGGAATTCAAACTTCAAACTTCAAAGTGTAGTTTGATTACAGGCAGAGCCACGTTGCCTTTTCAAACCTGTAATCAGTGAAGCTGGGCTGGCTCCTTCCGGGCCTGGGGGAAAGTGTGTGTAGTCCAATCCAACTTGTGTGTGTGTGTGTGTGTGTTTGAGAGAGGGTGAGGGAGGGAGAGAGGGAGGAAGGAGGGGAAGGGAGAAGAAAAAGAAAGAAGGACTCTTCTTTCGCAAAGGAGAAAAACAAATGCTGTCGCTTTAAATCGGAACTGAGCATGCTTGGCTGTGGAATTCTGGGAGTTGAAGTCCACAAGTCTAAAGAAATTGAAACCCACCACTGGGTCAGTGCCTCACCAGCCATAAACCTCACCGCACGTCACTGGTCTAACATATCTTCAAAATAGAGGTTCACCGGGAATATTGTTAACCGTGGAATTTGAGATATGCATTTTGATGCAACTCAACCCATTTGCCTAATGATTTTTCTTGAATAGCAGTCTCCCAATGTTCTCTAATGTAAAGCACCTCTGTGCATTATTTTAAGTCATCCACGTATTATTTTGCAGATTGTCTTTAATGTATTTTTTTTTTTAAAAAAACAATGAAGTTCCCTACAAAATTTGGAGACATGCACATTTCCGTAGCATAACACTCCATAACATTTGTTATTCTGTATTCTGTAAATGTTGAGCATGCGACCAGGAGGATGCTGTAACGGTCATACGTGTGAGGACCAGCCATAAGTCAGGTTTTTTTCCCCACTGCTGTTGTACCTTGGAATGATCACTAAGCCAACAACTGTAAGTTGAGATGGGAGGGTTGATAAAACTAAGTCAAGTTGATTAGAAAGCCACATAACCATTGAAACACTGGGATGTAAAAAGATCCAGATGTTGCTTTCAGGTTGATTTGAAATGTAGAGTTTCGGTACAAATGCAGAGGTTCGAAAGTGAGAATTTGGACCAAGGATCAATTCCTGTAACTTTTCACACAGAGACAGGTGTGGCTGTACAGGAACCATAAGGTTTTAAGTTTAGTCCATTGGCTAAAGGGAATTATTTCATTTCTTTAATTCTATCATGCCATCATACTACTTTTAATGCAATACAATAGCAGAGTTGGAAGGGACCTTGGAGGTCTTCTAGTCCAACCCCCTGCCTAGGCAGGAAACCCTATACCATTTCAGACAAATAGCTATCCAACATCTTCTTAAAGACTTCCAGTGTTGGGGCATTCACAACTTCTGGAGGCAACTTCTGTTCCACTGATTAATTGTTCTCACTGTCAGGAAATTCCTCCTCAGTTCTAAGTTGCTTCTCTCCTTGATTAGTTTCCACCCATTGCTTCTTGTTCTACCCTCAGGTGCCTTGGAGAATAGTTTGACTCCCTCTTCTTTGTAGCAACCCCTGAGATATTGGAACGCTGCTATCATGTCTCCCCTAGTCCTTCTTTCTATTAAACTAGACATACCCAGTTCCTGCAACCGTTCTTCATATGTTTTAGTCTTAGCTTTTTTGGAAAAAGCTAAATAATTTCTACAGCTACATGTATATTATTGTGTGTGTTACATTATGCATATTATATCATAAGGGTAAAGGTTACCCTCGCACACATGTGCTAGTCATTCCTGAATCTAGGGGGCAGTGCTCATCTCCGTTTCAAAGCCGAAGAACCAACGCTGTCTGAAGATGTCTCTGTGGTCATGTGGCCGGCATGACTAAATGCCGAAGATGTCGGAATGCTCTTACCTTCCCAGCAAAGGTGGTTCCTATTTTTCTACCTGCATTTTTATGTGCTTTCAAACTGCTAGGTTGGCAGAAGCTGGGACAAGTAACAGGAGCTCACTCTGTTATGCAGCGCTAGAGATCCGAACTGCCGAACTGCTGACCTTTCTGATCGACACTCTGAGTCTTAGCCACTGAGCCACCACTTCGTTATAAATCATTCTCGTAGGTTTCCATATTTCTAAATTCTGTTTTTTGCTAGTCGATCGATAAAATGAGTCGCATGTTAAAAAGCATTCATTTTCTTCCTTTTTGTTAATTTTAAGTGTCAAACCTATCCATTAACCTACTACAGGTAGACCATAACCTACTACTAGATAAAGTAGAAGAATGTGGGTTGGACAGCATCACCACCAGATGGATTAGTAACTGGCTGACCAACCGCACTCAACTTGTAGTCCTCAATGGAACTGCATCTACATGGAGGGAAGTATGCAGTGGAGTACCCCAAGGCTCCGTTTTGGGCCCAGTACTCTTCAACATCTTCATCAATGATTTGGATGAGGGAACAAATGGGGAACTCATCAAATTTGCAGATGACACCAAGCTGGCAGGAATAGCCAACACTCCAGAAGATAGGCTTAAGATACAGAAGGATCTTGACAAACTTGAACATTGGGCACTATCTAATAAAATGAAATTCAATGGTGAAAAGAGTAAGGTTCTACATTTAGGCAACAAAAACAGAATGCACAGGTACAGTATAGGTGGTACCTTGCTCAACAGTAGTAATTGTGAAAGGGATCTTGGAGTCCTAGTGGACAGCCATTTAAATATGAGCCAGCCGTGTGCAGCAGCTGCCAAAAAAGCCAACACAGTTCTAGGCTGCATCAACAGAGGGATAGAATCAAGATCACGTGAAGTGTTAATACCACTTTATAATGCCTTGGTAAGGCCACACTTGGAATCCTGCATTCAGTTCTGGTCGCCACGATGTAGAAAAGATGTGGAGACTCTAGAAAGAGTGCAGAGAAGAGCAACAAAGATGATTAGGGGACTGGAGACTAAAACATATGAAGAACGGTTGCAGGAACTGGGTATGTTTAGCTTAAGAGAAAGAAGGACTAGGGAGACATAATAGCAGTCTTCCAATATCTCAGGGGTTGCCACAAAGAAGAGAGAGTCAAACTATTCTCCAAGGCACCTGAGGGTAGAACAAGAAGCAATGGGTGGAAACTAATCAAGGGGAGAAGCAACTTAGAACTGAGGAGAAATTTCCTGACAGTTAGAACAATTCATCAGTGGAACAGAAGTTGCCTCCAGAAGTTGTGAATGCCCCAACACTGGAAGTCTTTAAGAAGATGTTGGATAGCCATTTGTCTGAAACGGTATAGGGTTTCCTGCCTAGGCAGGGGGTTGGACTAGAAGACCTCCAAGGTCCCTTCCAACTCTGCTATTGTATTTCTGCACATTATAATATTGTTTTTATTACATTTTCCTCTATAGCGATTTCTTTGTTTTTTCCATTGTGGTGCAAATACAAAATTGCCAAAACTTCCCCAAAGCGACTCAAACTAACAAATGACGAAGATGGTCAATTACGAAGGAAGGAAATACCTCTTGCTGGAATTTATTAGAACCATTAACTTAGAGAAAAGAATTAAATCTTACAGTATATGTACCTTATTTTTCGGAGTACAGGTTAGCAGAAGCTGGGACAAGTAACAGGAGCTCACTCCGTTATGAGCGCTAGGGAATTGAACCGCTGAACTGCCAACCTTTCTGATTGACAAGCTCAGTGTCTTAGCCTTCCATAATGAGCCTAGCCCTAACCCTTTATGATATCATATATTATATTAATAATATAATAATAGGAAAGGATTTGCTCTGTCTGTTTTGGGGGTTTTCTGTTTTTGCTAGTGTTGAGGTTTAGTTTCTCACATTTGGGGACAGTTTCATTTTTTTGGGGGGGAAAATAACCTTTTTAAATTAGCTTTTTTAAAAACAGATACATTTTTGGTTGCAAACTCACACATGAGCCATGAAGGTTCTACATTTAGGCAACAAAAACGAAATGCACAGGTACAGTATAGGTGGTACCTTGCTCAGTAGTAGTAACTGTGAAAGGGATCTTGGAGTCCTAGTGGACAACCATTTAAATATGAGCCAGCAGTGTGCAGCAGCTGCCAAAAAAGCCAACGCAGTTCTAGGCTGCATCAACAGAGGGATAGAATCAAGATCACGTGAAGTGTTAATGCCATTTTATAAGGCCTTGGTAAGGCCACACTTGGAATACTGCATTCAGTTCTGGTCGCCACGATGTACAAAAGATGTGGAGACTCTAGAAAGAGTGCAGAGAAGAGCAACAAAGAGGATTAGGGGACTGGAGACTGAAACATATGAAGAACGGTTGCAGGAACTGGGTAGGTCTAGTTTAATGAAAAGAAGGACTAGGGGAGACATGATAGCATTGTTCCAATATCTCAGGGGTTGCCCCAAAGAAGAGGGAGTCAAGCTATTCTCCAAGGTACCTGAGGGTAGAACAAGAAGCAATGGGTGGAAACTAATCAAGGAGAGAAGCAACTTAGAACTGAGAAGAAACTTCCTGACAGTTACAACAATTCATCAGTGGAACAGCTTTCCTCCAGAAGTTGTGAATGCCCCAACACTGGAAGTCTTTCAGAAGATGTTGGATAGCCATCTGTCTGAAACGGTATAGGGTTTCCTGCCTAGGCAGGGGGTTGGACTAGAAGACCTCCCAGGTCACTTCTATCTCTGCTATTGTATTGTATTGTAATTTTAGACCTATGCTTCCTTTAATGATACCGGTGTCCTCGATTTATGACCACAATTGAGTCCCAAAGTTCTGGTTTGTACGTAAGACACTTGCGAAATGAATTTTGCCCCATTTGATGGCCTTTCTCTCCACGGTTGTTAAGTGAATCATTGCAGTTGTTCAGTTAGTAACATGGTTGTTAAGTGAATCTGGATTCCCCCTATTGACTTTAATTGTCAGATTGTCGCCAAAGCAGATCTCACGACCCTGAGATGCTGCCATGGTCATAAATGTGAGTAAGATCTGTTGATTACATGGCTTTGGGGATGCCACTATGGTCATATGTGTGAAAAATGGTCATGTCACATTGTTGAGTGCTGTTGTAACTTTGAATGGTCACGAAATAATTTGTTGTAAATCGAGGATTACAAATTATGAAAATTCATTAGAAATCCAAGTGTGAGTAACTTAATTACAGGTTTGTGTTTTTATAAAAAAGCAATATTAGGAACAATTCACATTGAATTTGCAAATCTAATTGCTCCCCATGACTGTTCATTAGCCCTTCCCTTCCCTACTCTTCCCTTCCCTACTCTCATTCCTCTTCCTTCCTTCCTTCCTTCCTTCCTTCTTTCTTTCTTTCTTTCTTTCTTTCTTTCTTTCTTTCTTTCTTTCTTTCTTTTTTTCTTTTCTTTCTTTCTTTCTTTCTTTCTTTCTTTCTTTCTTTCTTTCTTTCTTCTTTCCTTCCTTCCTTCCTTTTTTCCTCTGTCCCTTCCCTACTCTTCTGCTCCCTCTTCTCATTCCCATCTTTTTCTTTCTTCCTCCCTTCCCTCCTTTCCCTCTTCTCATTTGCATTTCTTTCTTTCTTTCTTTCTTTCTTTCTTTCTTTCTTTCTTTCTTTCTTTCTTTCTTTCTTTCTTTCTTTCTTTCTTTCTTCTTTCCTTCCTTCCTTCCTTTTTTCCTCCCGCCCTTCCCTACTCTTCTGCTCCCTCTTCTCATTTCCATCTTTTTCTTTCTTCCTCCCTTCCCTCCTTTCCCTCTTCTCATTTGCATTTCTTTCTTTCTTTCTTTCTTTCTTTCTTTCTTTCTTTCTTTCTTTCTTTCTTTCTTCCTTCTTTCCTTCCTTCCTTCCTTTTTTCCTCCCGCCCTTCCCTACTCTTCTGCTCCCTCTTCTCATTTCCATCTTTTTCTTTCTTCCTCCCTTCCCTCCTTTCCCTCTTCTCATTCGCCTTTCTTTCTTTCTTTCTTTCTTTCTTTCTTTCTTTCTTTCTTTCTTTCTTTCTTTCTTTCTTTTCCTTGTTTCCTTCCTCACTTGCTCCCTCCCTTCCCTTCCCTACTCTTCCTTCTTCCCATTCCTCTTTCCTTCCTTTCTTTCTTCCTTCCTTTTTTCTCCCTCCCTTCCCTACTCTTCCCTTCCCTCCTCTCACTCCCCTTCCTTCCTTTCTTCCTTCCTAATTTCCTTCCTTTTTTCCTCCCTCCCTTCCCTACTCTTCCATTCCCTCTTCTCATTCCCATCTTTTTCCTTCTTCCTCCCTTCCCTTCCTTTCCCTCTTCTCATACGTCTTTCTTTCTTTCTCTCTTTCTTTCTTCTTTCCTTCCTTCCTTCCTTTTTTCCTCCCTCCCTTCCCTACTCTTCCATTCCCTCTTCTCATTCCCATCTTTTTCTTTCTTCCTCCCTTCCCTACCCTTCCCTCTTCCCATTCCTCTTTCCTTCCTTCCTTCCTTCCTTCCTTCCTTCCTTCCTTCCTTCCTTCCTTCCTTCTTTCTTTCTTTCTTTCTTTCTTTCTTTCTTTCTTTCTTTCTTTCTTTCTTCCTCCCCTTCCATAGAGCTGGGGCAAGTGGGCGGGGCCACTCACAATTTCCACTACCAGTTTGGGAAAACTAGTTCGAACTGGTAGAATACCACCTTCCCTAGAATTGAACTGAACAGAAACACGATTAGTTCCCTAAAATCCTATCCTCCATCTCCCCAAAATATCACCTCACTGATGTGAGCTTTTGAGTTAATTTCCCTTCACTTCCATGGGAACAAAGAAAATCCCATACAGGGAGAAAATAGCATGGGAAGAAAAGTGCCCCAAATTATTACATTTAGTGAGCCTGCAAGACTCTGCTGACGTAATTATACAAAAAAAAGATGGCAAATCTTGGAGCAAAGGTTAATCTTTGATCCAAATATTATATCATGCCATGGTGATTCAAAATATTATTTTCTTAGCATCATGTCTGGATTCACATGAGAAATTAGAAACAGATTCCTCTGGAGATATTTTCTCAAGTGTCTTTGAAAAAAAATCACTCCATAACTTCTAATTTCCATGATCTAATTTCTAGAAAAGGCTTTAAAAACTAGGTAAAACATTTTTTTTTTTGTAAACCAGAGTGAATAAAATATGACTCTGAAAGCCATTTGAAACCTGAATATCCTGTTTGAGAACTTTAAAAAGAGATTTTATTATTATTATTTTATTATTTGGAGATATACTTTTCTTGTCTCAGGTTGAAACGGAGAACAATCTCAGCTTTCTCACCTTTTGAGGATCTTCCCTTCTTATTCCTAAGAATGTTGGGTATGTGCATGTAGAAATATAGTATTTGAATTCTTTCTGTAGTGTTCATCCAAAATTATCCAGAGAGAGAGAGATACATTTCCCATATAGTCATTTTCAGTACAAGGCAAATGGGTTGATGTCTATACAGTAGTGGCCAAAATTGTGGAAACCTTTTGGGAAAAGTGCACAGTATTTTTGAGATTTGCTATCATAAAATGATCATAAAATCCTTGGGTTTTAGCCCAGTTTAGTCTTTTCAACCTTTGTTTGAGAGATTTTGTGGAATTCTAGATTTTAGGCCAAATTCCTGCAGTCTGCCCCAAACAGTCCTTACACCCAACTTCGCCTTGCATTGCGCCATGTCATCTTGTATAAACACAGATGATTTTCTTCTGTCACATAAAGCACAGTCTCTTAATTCTTCTATCATCACTTCCTGTGCATCTTTTCCTGTCTTTGCCAGTGGGGTTTTGCAGTGACTGAGTCCCCTTATATCTCTTTAAAATCTTAGAAATGCCACCTTTGGCTAAGTTTCCCCCATTTTTTTTCTTCTTCTAATTTCTTTTATAATGGTAGCCTTGTTCGCTTCATAAGAGTATTTTGCATCGCTTTCTGGGCGACCAGTCGACTCTTTGCATCATTGCTTCAATTTTGTTACGTTTTACAAATGTCCTCCTCTCAGCTTGAATACATGCATCAATAACCGAATCCTACTGTGATGTGATCACCTCATTGCCAAACCAAGAGGCACCTGATGGGCTTTTTTCTCATTCCCCTTCTTTCCTTCCTTCCTTCCTTCCTTCCTTCCTTCCTTCCTTCCTTCCTTCCTTCCTTCCTTCCTTCCTTTTTTCCTCCCTCCTTCCCTACTTTCCATTCCCTCTTCTCATTCCCATCTTTTTCTTTCTTCCTTCCTTCCCTTCCTTTCTCTCTTCTCATTCGCATTTCTTTCTTTCTTTCTTTCTTTCTTTCTTTCTTTCTTTCTTTCTTTCTTTCTTTCTTTCTTTCTTCTTCCCTTCCTTCCTTCCTCCCTTCCCTTTCCTACTCTTCCTTTTCCTCTTCTCATTCCCATCTTTTTCTTTCTTCCTCCCTTCCCTTCCCTACCCCTCCCTCTTCCCATTCCTCTTCCTTCCTTCCTTCCTTCCTTTTTTCCTCCCTCCCTTCCCTACTCTTCTGCTCCCTCTTCTCATTCCCATCTTTTTCTTTCTTCCTCCCTTTCCCCCTTTCCCTCTTCTCATTCACCTTTCTTTCTTTCTTTCTTTCTTTCCTTCTTTCCTTCCTTTTTTCCTCCCTCCCTTCCCTACTCTTCCACTCCCTCTTCTCATTCCCATCTTTTTTCTTTCTTCCTCCCTTCCCTCCTTTCCCTCTTCTCATTTGCATTTCTTTCTTTCTTTCTTTCTTCCCTTCCCTCCTCTCATTCCCCTTCCTTCCTTCCTTCCTTCCTTCCTTCCTTCCTTCCATCCATCCATCCTTCCTTCCTTCCTTCCTTCCTTCCTTCCTTCCTTCCTTCCTTCCTTCCTAATTTCCTTCCTTTTTTCCTCTCTCCCTTCCCTACTCTTCCACTCCCTCTTCTCATTCCCATCTTTTTCTTTCTTCCTCCCTTCCCTCCTTTCCCTCTTCTCATTCGCATTTCTTTCTTTCTTTCTTTCTTTCTTTCTTTCTTTCTTTCTTTCTTTCTTTCTTTCTTTCTTTCTTTCTTTCTTCTTTCTTTCCTTCTTCTTTCCTTCCTTCTTCCTTCCTCCCTCCCTTCCCTTTCCTACTCTTCCTTTTCCTCTTCTCATTCCCATCTTTTTCTTTCTTCCTCCCTTCCCTTCCCTACCCTTCCCTCTTCCATTCCTCTTTCCTTCCTTCCTTCCTTCCTTCCTTCCTTCCTTCCTTCCTTCCTTCCTTCCTTCCTTCCTTCCTTCCTTTTTTCCTCCCTGATGTGATGTGATTGGCTCATTCCCAAACCAAGAGGCACCTGATGAGCTTTTTTTAAACACTCATGCTCATCAGCTGCAATCAGATGATGGAAAGCTACCTGATATCAACCTGAGCAAGTTGCGCTTCCTTTACTGATTATTTGGCTATAACGTTTCATAGAACACAGATAATTTAGCAAGCATTGTTGCATTACATTCTTGATTAAATTATCATCCCATTGATATATAATGTTATGGTACTACTGCGAACAAAAGTGGTGTTATTAGCCATCAAACCTCAAAAATACACTTTTCCCAAGAGATTTCGGTTACAATGTGGAATTGGCTAAGTGGGAAAAACTTTGGATACTTAATCAGAAACTAACATTGGCTACGGCATATAAAGAAAATCTTTATAAGATGTTCTATAGATGGCATCTCCCCCCAGCACGGCTTTCCAAAATGTTCAAAAATCTGGCCCCAAATTGTTGGAAGTGTAAAAAAACACCAGGCACTTTCTATCATATGTGGTGGTCGTGCGATGAGGCAAAAAAATATTGGAAAATGGTTCAATCATGGTTAGAACAAATGGTGGGAGAACAAATTATGTTTAAACCAGAAACGTTTCTCCTAGGCATAATACCGGAGAGGTTCAAGAAAGATACACTTTATCTAATTATACATATACTAACTGCAGCGCACATAACCTATGCACAGTTTTGGAAAAAAGAAAATACACCATCAGAGCTTGATATAATCAGAAAACTGTTGGCCTGTGCAGAAGCAGATAGGCTCACTCTTGAACTTAAAAATAAAGGGGAATCAGAATATTTTGAAGTATGGAATAGATTTTATGATTGGTATAAGACAAGATGACAAGACTGGAACAAATGTATATATTGTGATCGGACAGAAGGATAGACAAGGTATTAAGTAGTTTAATTGTCAATGGTTGAAACTAGCTGTATATAATGTGAATGTATGGTCACTCCGACTCCGCGGTATTGCATTGTTTTAAATGTAAAAATAATAAATATATATTTAAAAAAATACACTTTTCCCAAGAGATTGCCACAATTTTGACCACTACTGTAAACTATCCCAAAAGTGCTTTTACAAGAAGCAACTGGGCTTCCTTTGCTTTTCCTTGAAGACGTTTTGCTCTTCATCCAAGAAGCTTCTCCAGTTGAAGAAGCTTCTTGGAGGAGAAGCAAAACATCTTCAAGGAGAAACAAAGAAAATTCAGTTGCTTCTCGAAAAAGCACCTTTGGGACAACCATGACTGAGAATCTCCATAGAATCTCCATACACATATCTACCAGCTTGATTATGACTTTTATTCTTCATTCGGTGGAACATTTTGCCCTGATTTTCTTCAACATCTCAGCGCGGTTCCTATTTGCAGAATATGATAATGTTCTCTCTTACGTTCATAACTGCTTATCCGTTCACCATCCTACATTTTCTTTCTCTCAGCACCACATTTAGGTTGCGTATCCAGATAGGTTTCCATCTGCAAATGTTCTCCTGATGTTCTCAACACCTTCCATCACACTCGGTGGTATGTTCGTCAAATATTTTCAGAAGACTCAAAAGCAGGAAGGATAAACAATGCTTTAAATGAAAGGTTTGGAATCCCAATAAATTAAGCCTTGGCAATAGTACAGGGGCACTTATTATACAAAATGTACTAGTATATTGGGGGGGGGGTTGCATATTTTTTAAAATTGTTTAATATATTGCTAAATGGAAAAAGGTTTCCTCTGCGGGTTCGGATTTCCCGGCTGGGAGAGCGTCACCGGCTGAGTGAATGAATTTAGGATCGAAGCACGCTGCGTTTGAAAGCAAGTTGTCTTTATTATTTCAGGAAAGCAAGACCGACAGTGATGTGGATCAGTGTTCCTGGGTGAGCTGACCCCGACGTACAGTAAGTGTACATTTTTTATACCATTTTCCTCTTTGAAGTCCTTTTGTTTTCTTTGTACTATTGCTTTATCCCTTTTTGTGTGTGCCTTTGCTAATGGTTCTAATCCTGTCTTGAGTTTTGTTATTCTTCTGCCCTAAAGTATTTCCCATGGGGCAGGGATGAGCCTTCTACTACCTTGTTCCCCAACCCCCGGGCCGCGGACCGGTGCCGGTCCGTGGATCAATCGGCACCGGGCCGCCTGAGGAACTTCAAATCATTTCACTGTGGCGGGCGGCCGAATGAAAATTTGCTATTGTTACACTGATGCTCCTCCTGGCCAATCAGGGAGCGGGTCCTCCCGCTTCCTGATTGGCCAAAAGGCAAACCTCACGCCATTGGCCGAGGAGGAGGCGCCATGGTAGGACTGAGGACTCGAGGTCGGAGACGCGGGGACTGAAGAGAAGCTGCCGTAAGATAAGTGCACGGAGAGGGGGGGGACTCAGCACTATCAAACAGAAAGAGGAGCAGCAGTGGTTTTATTAGAATGCCCTCTCATTCACCCAGGCCTATTGCACTTATTTAGGTCAACAACTCCTGGGTCGAATGTGTTTGTGCGGGTTCAGGCATAAGTGCACGGAGGGGGGGGCGGGGGTTCTCTGCTATTGAGGAGACTCAGCACTATGGCGCGATGATCTCTGTATTGAAAGGGGGAATGCTGGGGCATCTCTGTATTGAAAGGGGCATGCTGCCATCTCTGTGTTGAAAGGGGCACGCTGGCATCTCTGTATTAAAAGGGGCACGCTGGCATCTCTGTATTGAAAGGGGCACGCTGGCAACTACGTTCGAGACAACAACTCTGCCGGTGTTCTGGATTAAAGTCATGGCGGAATACCCTGAGATTGCCACCACAGCACTTAAATCCCTATTGCCATTTCCGACAACCTATCTGTGTGAAGCGGGGTTTTCTGCAGTGACAGCAACCAAAACAAAACAACGGAATAAACTGGACATAAGCAACACACTTCGGGTGTCATTGTCTCCTATTACCCCCAGATGGAACCATCTCGTTGCAAAGAAACAAGCTCAGGGTTCTCATTGATTTGGCATTCTAGTGAGTTAAATAAAATAAATCACTTTATATTCATTTTTTGGTGTAGCTGTATTTTATTTTGAAGGCATGTTTAAATACAATTAAATTAAAATTATTAAAACAAGCGGGCCACGGAAAAATTATCAAACATTTACCGGTCCGCGGCGATAAAAAGGTTGGGGAGCACTGTTCTACTATATTTCCTATTTTTACATCTTCGCCCTGAACTAATCAGTCTTTGTTGTCACTCTGACCTTTTTCGTCTCTTAAAGGTAGCTTCTTCCTGCACTTCCTAGGTCTTTTGTATTATTTGTACTCTGCAGCTATTTCTAATTGTCCTGATATCCTGGTAATTATGCTCAGGATGTTTCTTTTAGAATGTATGCTGGCTTTGTTATTCTAGTGACTTTCAGTTTGGTTATGGGCTGTACTGGTCTTCCTAATGCAGCACTGTCTTGGTGAAGTTCCCTTCCCACAATATAAACATTCTATTTCCAATTAAACAGTGTGTCATCTGGGTACAAATAGTTTTGAAAAATAATAACCATGGTGTTTACAACAATGCTCATTACATTAATATTAATTCTATAATAATAGAAATAATCATCATAATATTTACTTTTCTATCTTAACAAACCTCCCTCGTTTCATTAATCCTTTTTTTTTGTATTTCCATGTTTCTAACTTCTGTTCTTGTTGGCTAACCATCGATAAAGTAAACCCCATGTCAAAAAGTATTCAGTTTGTTCTTTTTCCTTAATTGTAAGTGTCAATCTATTCATTTCTGCACATTCCATCTAATACTTTTTTTAAATCCCATTTTCGTCTGTAGGGATATCTTCACTTTTCCATCCTTGCGCAAGTACCATTCTGGCTGCAGTGAATACATGTAAGATCAAATATATATTCCCCTTGTTATATTCATCCGGTACAATACCCAACAAAAATATTTCTGGCTTTAAATCAATATGTCGTTTTGTCATTTTTTTTCCAAATCATGTGTGTATTTTTTGTCCAGTATTTTTTAATTTTATTTTTTGCTTTGGGGCATGTCCACCACATATGATAGTATGAACCAGGTAGCTGATGGCATTTCTTTAAATGTACTAGTATGCTTTATGTGTTCCAAACACAACGGTAATTTATGAAAATTGTGTTTAGAAATGTGCTTAAAGAGTGACTCATTGAAGATCCTCTATTTTCCTGTCTTTTAAGAGAACATGAATTTGACCAACTGTATGAGAGCGGTAGAGTTTACCCTGGTCGGATTGCCAGGTGTAGGGCGAATGGAAAGTGTGATGCATGCAGGTATCTTTCTGCTCTACCTCCTGTGTCTGATGGGCAACGGGCTCATCATTGTGATGGTCATTTTGGACCACCATCTCCAGAAGCCCATGTATTTCTTCCTTAGCAACCTTTCTTGCATTGACATTGGACACACCACAGCCTTTATTCCCAAACTGCTGGTCAACTATGTCTCAGAGAAGAATTCCATCTGTTTCTACTGCTGCATAACACAGCTGTACTTCTACTTCCTCTTTGGGGTCACGGAATTTTTCATCATCACCTTGCTATCCTTGGACCGATACTTGGCCATCTGCCGTCCTTTGAGATACTCCACCATCATGACTTCTGCGGTTTGCTTTAAGATATCCATGGCAGTCTGGTTTGTGGTTTTTTCCTACGTGATTTGTCAAGTCGTCATGGTTGCCAACCTACCCTACTGCACCTCCAACGTTATCAATCATTTCTTTTGCGATGCTGGGCCTCTTTTGAAGATTGCAGGAGGAGATACACATCTCATCGAAGCCCTGAGCTTCCTTATTACTGTACTCGTGGTGATGTCCTCTCTGCTTTTCACCCTCATTTCTTACTTCTTCATCATCTTCACCGTTCCCCGCATGTCTTCGTCAACCAGACAACAAAGGGCCTTTTCTACATGTGCTTCCCATTTGGTTGTGGTCTGCATTTTGTATGGGTCGGTCTTTTTTGTTTATTTAAGACCAACTGTCAAGAACTCTTCCTTTGGTGTAATACGGTCTGTTTCTGTGGTCCATACTACGGTTGCTCCAGTGCTCAATCCTTTTGTTTATACTATTAGGAACAATGAAGTGAAAGAAGCCATTTGGAAAGCATTAAGAAAAAATAGACTCCAGCTTCCCCTAAAATCTAAACCTAGACCTGGCTGAAGAAACAATCCCATTCTTCAAGAAGAGGAGTGGATGAACTTCTATGTTTCCAAGAAAATAAGAGAGGGTTTTCTTTTCTTTTGACCCCCAAAATAAACCATTGCCCTTATTTTCGGGGAGGTCTTATTATTTTTGAGGTGCAGGAGGTGGTGAGCGTTGTCACCTCATGGCTGCTGCTGTGTTGTAATATTTTTGGGAGAGGGCTTATTTTTGGGAGAGGGCTTATTTTTAGCACCTGCGCTCAAAAGCCTGATTGGGCTTATTATCCCGGGAGGTCTTATTTTCAGGGAAACAGGGTATCCATCAGCAATTTTTTACCCTAACTTTGACAGATTAACAGAGTTGGAACAGACCTTGTAGGTTATGAAGTCCAACCCCCTGTCCAAATGGGAGACCCTACACTAGGGGTGAAATTCAGCAGGTTCTGACAGATTCTGGAGAACCAGTAGCAGAAATTTTGAGTAGTTTGGAGAACCGGCAAATACCACCTCTGACTGGCCCCAGAGTGTGGTGGGAATGGGAATTTTGCAATATCCTTCCCCCAGGAGTAGGGAGAGAATGGAGATTTTGCAGTATCCTTCCCCTGCCTCATCCACCAAGTCACGCCCACAGAACCGGTAATAAAAAATTTTGAATTTCACCACTGCACCATTTCTTAAAATTGGCAATCTAATCTCTTCTTGAAAGCCTCCAGTGACGAAGCTGTTCTGTTGGTTGATTGTTCTCACTGTCAGAACATTTCTCCTTATTACTAGGTTGAATGTCTCCTTGTTCAGTTTCCATCCATTATTCCTTGTCTGGCCTTCGGGTCCCTTGGAAAATAGCTTGACTCCTTCTTCTCTGTGGCGGACCCTCAAATATTGAAATACTGCTATCATGTCTCCCCTGGTCCTTCTCTTCACTAGACTAGCCATGCCCAGTTCCTGTAGCCATTTTCATATTTTTTAGTCTCCAGTGCCCCTAATCATCCAGATTGCTTTTCTCTTCACTTTTTCTAGAGTCTCAACATCCTTTTTTTATAATGTGGTGACCAAAACTGGATGCAGTATTCTAGGTGTGGTCTTGCTAAGGCTTTCTAGAGTGGTATTAGTACATCCTTGGATCTTGATTGCATCCCTCTGTTAATGCAATTTAGGATTGCATTGGCTTTTTTGGCTGCTTAACTCAAGGCAAGTTGGAAGGAGAAACAGGTCAACATCCATCATCCAGTATTTGAGACTATGATGATGGTAGCACCCATAACTTCAATTAAACTTGAATCCCAGGAAGTATTTATCATGAAAGGATAGCTTTTGAATGTTTGTTTGTTTGTTTGCTTGTTTGGATTTATATGCCGCTCTTCTCCAAAAGGACTCAGGGTGGCGTACAAGATTAAAAAAACACACATCCCAAAAGTTTTAAAAAATTAAATACATTTCCCCCCCCCCCAAAAAAAAAACTGAATTTAAAGACAATACATTTAAAATAAGTTAAAATTAACAGGCCAGGCCGGCTTGCTGGAAAAGCCAACTTTTTAGGGCGCGCGGAAGGACGGGAGGTCAGGGATTATGCGAAGCTCCGGGGGCAGCTCATTCCAGAGGGAAGGCGCTCCCACAGAGAAGGCTCTCCCCCTGGGGGTCACCAGCCGACACTGCCTGGCCGACGGCACCCTGAGGAGGCCAACTCTGTGGGATCGTTCTGGACGGTGGGAGGCTACTGGTGGCAGTAGGTGGTCTCGCAGGTACCCTGGGCCTAAGCCATGGAGCGCTTTAAAGATCATAATTAATACCTTGAATCGCACCTGGAAAACAACCGGCAACCAGTGCAGGCCACCTAAAAGGGGTGTAACATGGGAGCACCTAGGTACCCCCATGACAACCCGCGCGGCCACATTCTGGACCAGCTGAAGCCTCTGGGTGCTCTTCAAGGGCAGCCCCATATAGAGAGCATTGCAGTAGTCCAGGAGGGAAAGGATGAGGACATGAGTGACTGTGCACAGAGCATCCCGATCCAGGAAGGGCCCAATTGATGTACCTGGCGAACCTGGTAAAAGCCCCCCCTGGTCACGGCTGTCAGGTGTTTTTCTAAACTAAGCCGCATATCCAGGAGGACTCCCAGATTGCGAGCCTTCTCTGAGGGGGCTAAAATTTCTCTCCCTATCGTCAAAGATGGAACAAGATGTACAAATCGGGATGACGGAAACCACAGCCACTCAGTCTTGGAGGGATTGAGCTTGAGCCTGTTCCTCCCCATCCAGATCCGCACAGCCTCCAGGCGTCGGGACATCACGTTGAGGGCATCGTTTGGGTGGTTTGGGGTAGAGAGGAATAGTTGGGTATCATCAGCATATTGATGATACCATACCCCAAAACCATGGATGATCTCGCCCAGCGGTTTCATGTATATGTTGAACATGTTCTTCAATCATGACAAAAGGATGTCAATTTTTTTTTCATGGCTCCGTACCAGACGTAGCGGTGATCTGCTCTCTGAGATTCTTTGTTTTTGATTTTGACTTGGGGATCAATTTGCATCCTTAGGATTTCCTGGTGCAGTTGATTGAACAAAGACGATTGGAATGAACGGTAGAATTCTCTATTGGCCAAGCGTGATTGGGCAGGCAAGGGATTTTTTTCTTCGGTGCATAAACCCCCAGTGTACATACAAGCAACAAGAGATAAATTATGATTGCAATCATAAAGTACAATCGTCCTAAAATACAAACTCAGTGATGGTCACAGGATAGTAAATAAAGGCAATCAACATAAATCCTGAGGTACAAACAGCAAAGTTATTGTCAGAATTCTAAGTAATGCACCCAATAGCAAGGAAAACGAGGCTGGTGGATTCCTCAAAGAATAGCTTTATTCGATAAGTCATATTGGCACAGATCCGGTGAAAACCAACTCTGAATGTTCCTGTGGTTTTCACCTCATTAAAAGTAAAAGTTTTTCCCTCAATCCCAAAGAATCAGTCACATGGCCCAATCATGGCAGCCTCCATAGGTCCGGTGACATGACTCCTCCTTCCTACAGCCAGGTGTGAGAACGGCTTTGCTTCCCAGGGGAAAGTATTTTATTTTGACTACACAGCCCCCCCAGCTATCTCTAATCCCTCCTCCCTGTTGCTGAAGTCCATTGTGGCAGCACTGAGGCTCGAAGATGGCTTCGGCCAGATCACCTTCAGGGTTGACAGTTATAGTCATAAGAAGCTAAGGAAATAGGTAATAGGAAAGATGAAATGAGGAGAAGGATAATTTGTAAAGGTAAAAGTAAAGGTAAAGACTCCCCTAGCACATGTGTACTAGTCGTTCCCAACTCTAGGGGGCGGTGCTCATCTCCGTTTCAAAGCCAAAGAGCCAGAAAAGACGTCTCCGTGGTCATTTAGCCAGCATGACTCAACGCAGAAGGCGCATGGAATGCTGTTACCTTCCCACCAAAGGTTGGCAGAAGTTGGGACAAGTAAGCTCACCTCGTTGCGCAGCACTAGGGATTCGAACCGCCAAACTGCCAACCTTTCTAATCGACAAGCTCAGCGTCTTAGCCACTGAGCCACCGCGTCCCTCTAATCTGTAATACAGCCCTACTAGGTGCTTTGACATCCTAAGACAGTGATGGCGAACCTATGGCACGAGTGCCACAGGTGGCACAGGTGGCACATGGAGCCATTTGTCAGGGCACGTGAGCTGAGTTCACCCTGTTTCAAAGCCATTTTTCGCCCTCCCCAGGCTCCAGAGGCTTTATAGGAGCCTGGGGAGGGCAAAAAGAGCCTCCCCCAGCCCCCTGGAGGCCTTCTGAAGGCTTCATGAGCTTCCCTGAAGCCTCCGGAGCGCAAAAAACTGGCCCTATGGTCAAACCAGAAGTTCGGGAATGGACTTTCTGTTTGCTCGGAGGGTCGTTTTGACTGCTCCGGAGGCTTCAGGGAAGCTTCCTGAAGTTCCCTGAAGCCTTCGGAGCACTTAAAACAACTCTCCGAGCAAACCGGAGTGACTTCCGGTTTGCTCGGAGGGTCGTTTTGACTGCTCGCGAGGCTTCAGAGAAGCCTCCTGAAGTTCCTTGAAGCATTCGGAGCACTCAAAACAACTCTCCGAGCACTTCCGGTTTGCTAGGAGGGTCGTTTTGAGCGCTCCAAAGGCTTAAGGGAGGCCTCCTGAAGGTCTCTGAAGCCTTAGGAGAGCTTAAAATGACCCTCCGAGCAAACCGTAAGTGACTTCAGGTTTGCTCAGAGGGTCATTTTTACTGCTTCGGAAGAGGTCCCTGAAGCCTCTAGAGGGCTTCTGGAAGGAGGGGGGGTCGGGGGAGGCTGTTTTCGCCCTCCCCATGCTCCTATAAAGCCTCTGGAGCCTGGGGAGGGCGAAAAAAGCATGCAAAAAGGGGGGTCACGCCTGTAGTGAGCGCATGCACACTGGGGGGGGGGTCATGCATTGCACTATGGATGCAGCACGCCTGCACATGACCCCCCTGTGCTCCCCCCACTTATGGCACATGAGCCAAAAAAGTTTCGCCATCACTGTTCTAAGACATTGGCAGTGTTGTGGGAATTAGTCATTTAGCAGAGTGATAGCACGGAGCAGGGAAAACTGTCTTTGTGTCTGGTTATTTTGGCATGCAATGTCTGTAGGGTCATCTTGATGGAAGAAGTTGAAAAAGTTGATGTCCAAGATGTGAAGGCTCTGTCGATATTTTCACATCCCTCTTTTTGTCTCGTGCAATATACAGGTCCTCAATGGAAGGCAAGCTGGTTGCAATTGGGTTTTTTTCTGCAGTCCTAACTATATGTCGAAGTCTGTCTTTGTCCTGCTTGATTGCTCTACCAAACCAGAGAGAAATAGAAATTACAGATGAGAGATTCAATAATTCTTTTGTAGAACTATATCAACAGCTCCTTGATTTAACACGTTGTAAGGAGAAACCACGATATTAGGGGTTGGAAAAAATGCAAGAGATAGGTTTTGGTGTTGTCCATGGTTCAGAATACCTTTCAGATAATGCTCTGGAACAGTCATTCATTCTGTCAGGGTTCCAAATAGCATCCCAAAATAAATCAGAGGCCGAGGCAAAGGATTCCTCAAAGTTCCAATTCATTAGATGTTGACACATCTGGGAAAACCTGAATCCGAAAGTTTCCAGATTTTCCCACCGAGTTAAAAGTTCCTGCCAATATACCCATAAGTCCATCACATGGTCCAATCTTTCCCCGCCATGCTGGCAGCTTCCACCCATCCAGTTCTGGCCAGGTGTAGAGACAAAGAATGACCTTGGCTTTCTAGAAAGAATTTTGTTATGGCTACATGTTCTGACCCCCCCCTTCTTCTCTCGCCAACACAGAACACACTCCGGACCAAAACTACTTCAACAGGATTTATTGCACAGACAGACAGACAGATCCTTGGCAGCAATCCACCACGACTAGGCTCTCAGAACCCTCCGGCACTGAGACACGATAGCAGCTATCCAGCATGCCAAGCTCACAAGATAGAACTTTCCCAATAGTTCCTATGTTGACTTCTGCAAAGGGCGTATGCACAATCAATCCTTTTATAGACTGGAGAGGAGTCTACTTATCAGCAGCTGAGAGCAATTACTGCCGGTAACTGTGCCCTTGCTCCTGTGGGCGCAGCAGTAACGAGCATCTAAGAACTCCCTGCTGATGTCTGAGTCACTGTCCCATGACTCCTCCCCACTGCTCCAAGGCATGGCATCAGGAGCCCCCCTCATTTGGCTCTCACCGCTGCTCCATGCCTTAGGCGCCTCCTGATGGCCAACCAGACTCTCCGATCCCTGCTCAGAGTCAGAACCCTGTCCAGGGTCCTCCACATCCTCCAGAGCCGACTCATAGGGACAGAGTGCAAAAATTTGTGACAAATGCATTTCTCCACCTAAGACTTAAAAAATATAATCGAGGTTGCTTTCCTGCGATCCCATATATACATCTTGTTTTACAACAAACCTACTTCTTCTTTCCTCTCCTTTCTACCTACCCTCCTTTCTTCTCTACTTTCTTCTTTCCTCCTCTTCTTTCTCTTTTCTTCTTCCCCTTCCTCTCCCCTACTCCTCCCCTCTTCTTTTCCTTCCTGCCCTCTCTCCTACTCTTACTCCCCCTCCCTTTCTTCCTCTCCTTTTCCCTTTCTATTTGCCCTCTCCTTTCCACTCCTCTTCCTACATTTCCCTCCCCTCCTTTCATTGTTGTGTTTGCATATTTTCCTCTTCGATCTGGTGTGGCATCAGGATGGCGCTCGAGCAAACCCAGTTCGGTATTTACATAACAATCTTCAGTTCCCTCTTCCTCATTTTATTTTCCACTGCAATGGTTCCATGTTTATCATCTTTTAAACATATATTTTTATATTAATGCTTTTCTATTTCCCTCTCCTTCATTTAATAGTGTGTCATCTGAATTATTTGATCTATCTTCGTTTATTCATATTCCTTTTCTAACCAATCATAAAATCGCCCCCATGTCTTGAAGTACACTGATTCCTCTTTATCCTTTATTCTCAATGTTAACCTATTCATTTCTGCACAATCTAACATTTTCTTTATTATCTCTCCTTCTGAAGAGATTTTGTCTGCTTTCCAATTTTGTGCAAATACAATTCTAGCTGCTGTTATTACATGTATGATCAAATATGTGTCTTCCTTACTATATTTCTCTGCTAAAATATCCAATAAAATATATCTGGTCTCAACTCTATACGTTGGTGCAGCATTTTCTCTAACCATGTTTGCATTTTAACCCAATAATTCCTGGCTTCCATCCATGTCCACCACATGTGGTAATATGCCATTGCCTAGTATTTGAAACTGTGACCTGTTATACTAACATCCATTGTTTCAATCAAGGTTGAATCCCAAGAAGGCTTTTGAATATGCTTCATTCACAATGAAAAATATCAGCTTTTCCTACAAATCTGTAACGGCAGCAATATTAATCTACTCTATGAGTTCCTTTGCTTTGCTATTGGTTTTGCTAACCAATTTTTACGATTGGTTCCATAGGCGTGGCTTTGTGGGTGTGCCATTGCTTTGCAGGCGTGGCAGGGGAAGGATACTGCAAAATCCCCATTCCCTCCCCACCCCATTAATCTGCTTCCCAGCTCCGTTCTCCTATTCAGGGCAAAAGGAAGATCAGTTGGGAGTCTGGGAGGCAGTGGGGGCGGGGGCCAGCCAATTTGCCGGTTTTCCGAACTACTCAAAATTTCCGCTACTGGTTCTCCAGAACCTGTCAGAACTGGTTGAATACCACCTCTGGTCCCATGCTAAAATCCTCTCATTAGCACCATTAGGAACTGGTTCCAGTATGGACAGTTACAAGCTAGATGGAAAAAAAGATCAGACAATTGGTATCACGCAAAATGAGGATAGTTTGGTAAAACAAATTAGAGACCAGAGTCAAATGCATATAAAAAAGGTTGTACAATATATTGATAGAAATAGATTCTGAAACAGAGTTAGTTAAAGACTGTATGATAAAATGGGCACACAATTTCAAAGAGCCAATAATGATGGAAACATGGGAAAAGATTTGGGTAAGAAATGTAAAATTTATGCAAGCTCAGAATTTGAGAGAATTTTTTTATTAAGATGTTGTATAGATGCCATTTAGATCCCCCAAAATTATCTTGTATTTATCCGAATTTACAACCTAAATGTTGGAGATGTGATTGTGCTGATGCTACGTATTACCATATATGGTGGACTTGCAAAAAAGTCAAAGCATTTTGGATCAAAATATGGTGGGTTATTCAAAATATACTTTAAAAAGGATAAAGTTCACCCCCCCCCCCAGTTGTTTTTGTAAGGTATAATTACAGACTGTACAGTTATAGAGACTAATTTGATTTTGAACTTAACGACGGCAGCAAGATTGTTGGTGGCGCAGTACTGGAAGAGGGAAGAATTGCCTACTACTCAAGAATGGACGCTAAAAGTAGTAAATCTAGCAGAGATTTACAGCATATTTGAAGGACCATTCGGATGAGAAATATAAGTTGGAATGGAGAAGATGGATTGGCTATATTCAAAATAAATATCAGACTAGAAAATTTCAATTAGCTTATGAGTGAAGGCACAAGGAATGTTACAATTTACCTCAAGTTAGCTTAACAAAAGGGGAATTAAAGCATAAGAGGAGGTAGGATGTTAAAATCAGCTAGCTTATGTTAGCGTATGATTGTTAAATGTTTATACCCTGTATTTTGCTCTGGGAGGTTGGGGAGAGGGAGGGTTGGTGGGGGGGTAGATTCGGGGGTGGAGGGAGGGAAGGGGAGGGGGAAACATTTGTAAAATTTATTAAAACTTTTAATAAAAAAAACCACCATTAGGAACAATGAAGTGAAAGAAGCAGCGTAGAACGAAATTAATACAATACAATACAATACAATACAATACAATAGTAGAGTTGGAAGGGACCTTGGAGGTCTTCTAGTCCAACCCCCTGCCTAGGCAGGAAACCCTATACCATTTCCGACAAATAGCTATCCAACATCTTCTTAAAGACTTCCAGTGTTGGGGCATTCACAACTTCTGGAGGCAAGCTGTTCCACTGATTAATTGTTCTAACTGCCAGGAAATTTCTCCTCAGTTCTAAGTTGCTTCTCTCCTTGATTAGTTTCCACCCATTGCTTCTTGTTCTACCCTCGCTTGCCTTGGAGAATAGCTTGACTCCCTCTTCTTTGTGGCAACCCCTGAGATATTGGAACAATGCTATCATGTCTCCCCTAGTCCTTCTTTCTCTTAAGCTAAACATACCCAGTTCCTGCAACCGTTCTTCATATGTTTTAGTCTCCAGTCCCCTAATCATCTTTGTTGCTCTTCTCTGCACTCTTTCTAGAGTCTCCACATCTTTTTTACATCGTGGTGACGAGGACTGAATGCAGTATTCCAAGTGTGGCCTTACCAAGGCATTATAAAGTGGTATTAACACTTCGTGTGATCTTGATTCTATCCCTCTGTTGATGCAGCCTAGAATTGCGTTGGCTTTTTTGGCAGCTGCTGCACACGGCTGGCTCCTATTTAAATGGTTGTCCACTAGGACTCCAAATTCTACAGCTTTCCCAAAAATCTAATCTTGAAGGTGTTGTTGGAACAATTCTATTCTTCGAGATGAGGAATGAGAGGACTATCAATGATATCGTGACATTATTTTACCTTGCCTAATTCATAAAGATGTAGGAATGTGGTGCTTAACACTTTTAGCCCAGCATTTGTGACTGTGATGCTAGGGACTGTTGCTTCAATGCAAGCTGAATCCCAGGAATGGTTTTCTGACAGAGTGTCCTTCATCCATAATGAAAAGATATCAATTTGGTTCTGAATCTGTGCAGACCATATATTGATCTATTCTGTGGGTTTATTTGTTTGGGATTTTGACCCAGGGGATCCATTTTTACAATTTTGGATTCCTAGCGTAGTTTATTGGAGAAAAAACAACAACACACTGTTCGAATCCCATGTCAGGGGAAAATTTCACCCTGAACTAGATGAGGTCTTAGATCGCGGCTTTTCCAAACAGCATTTTCTTTAAGGTGCGAAAATGAAAATAAAATCCCGGAAAACATATTCTAATTAAAAACAAGCTTTAATACAAAAATAAGAAATAGAAAATAAAACAAATCTATCTAATTGTTACATTTTGGCAAGAAACAGTTTTGTCTACCAGCTTCCTGGCAGACGGACAAAGATCAAAAAGGAAAGAAGTCTCTGGAATGTGTGACATAATAAACACGCTAAGCATGCGCAATAAATCATTGTCAGATAAGAACTTATGACCTGCGCAGTAACTCTTTCAGTTCAGCTATTCAGTTCAGGCTAGCAAACATTTAACGCAGTGACATCCCAGTATGATGTTTGAAAAAAAAATGAAAGAGATACATTTGGTGCTGTCAATCACTTGGAGTACCTTTCGATCTGATCTGATCTGAAGGAACTATTATCTGCCAGGAAACATGATTTTCTAAGGCTTTTGGTAGTTTCCGTCTTTCATGGGAGGAAACATGAAGTTTCATGGAGTAGATGTTGAAGATGAGAGGGAAGAAGAAGGTGTTGTTATAGCTTAGATCAGTAATGGTGATCCTTTTCGGCATCGACTGCCGAAACCAGATTGTGTGTGCATATATGTGCATGTGCCAGAGCCATGCCTGGGTTTTTGACTGTTTTCAAGCCATTTTTGGCCCAAAAAACAGCCCAAAATGGCCTGCAAAGAGCCCAGAAAATACCCCCCAAAATGCTTGTTTTGGGGTCGTTTTAGGACACTTCTCAGGCTGTTTTCCAGGCCATTTTTGGGGCCGGATTTAGCCTGGAAAACAGCCTGAAAATGGCCTGACAAATTGGCCTGAAAACAGGAACACAGGAAAGAGGTGTATCTTACATAGGAAGACAGTGTTATTATAGAATATAGGAACTGACATGGAATTCCAGGATCAAACCGAAAAGGTTTATTGCGCAAGATTCAGTCGCAAAGTAAGCACAGACTGATTCCCGAAGGATTCGTTTGCAAAACTATTATAGATCTGACAGGCTCCCCCCCCCCACACCCCCACAAGCCCTCCCTTTTCCTTCTCTCAAAGCTAAAATAAAATGTGGCTTTTCTAGTAAGTCACAGGTACTTGCAAAACTATCTAAGTTTCCTGTCTTCAATTCTGCGGTTTGGCTAGGTGTGATTTAAGCTTCCTCTTGCAAACCCTTAATCTCCTCACTAAAGTTTTCCTCTTACAGAACTCTTAACATGCTCCATTATAAAGACAGTTACATATATTTAAGATTCCTATTATCCCATATTAGTGTACTTTGGGTTGATCGATATTCTGCTTAAATAGTATAAAAGTCTGTAAACGACTGCCCTTCCGATAGTGATTTTGCAGCCTGGGTTGCTGGAACTGGCAGTGATCCCGAACCAGTTCTCCTGGTGTGTCATAGGTACCGTCATCTTGTTTTGGCTTCTGTGCATGCACAGAAACATTTTTATAGTACTGCGCATGCACGCAGATTGTGCATCAAGAGTGCACATTTGCACAACCATGAGCGAACCAGCAATAGCAGCTGCCAGAATTCACGCCTGGTGAATAGGTAGGTTTTGTATAACACATTGGTTCAAATATACCACTTTGTGTAAGTAAACTCACCGCTGGAAGCCATTTTTTTCCCATGAGGACTCCTTGGTGTTCTCTTTCCTTGGTTGTTTTCTTGCAGATGTTTCATTATCCAAACTAGGTAACTTTATCAGTGTTAATGTTTGTTTCTTCACAATATTGAGAGAGTCACAAATCAAGTGTCAGGCCTGTAACCATCTTTTCTTTTGGATCTTTGGCCTGCCGCACTTTCTAGTCTTCTACTATGCGTTTTCTATTGTGGGGGAAATGGGAGAGGGGGATTGTAAAGAGTTAGATACTAGGTAGCCATAACAAAACTCTTTCTAGAAAGCCAAGGTCATCCTTTGTCTCTGCACTTCTGCACCTGACCGGAGCTGGATGTGGGGAACTGCTGGCATGACAGTGGGAGATTGGACCATGTGATGGACTTGTGGGTGTGGGGGCAAGGTCTTGAACTTTCAACTAGGTGGGGGAAACTGGGAAGCTTTCAGATTTGGGTTTTCCAAGGTGCGCCAACATGGCTCTCTTAATAAATTGGAACTTGGAGCAATACTTTGCCTTTGACTCTGATTTACTTTTGGATGCTATTTGGAACGCTGACATCAAGATTGCGGTTGGGGGATTCCATACTAGTTGAGATGTTAAGCTTCTCATCATGAATTGACTTTGTATCATGATGTGTTTCAATGAAGTCTTTTTTAAACGTTTTTCTTTGGAATGCTGTACACTACCATGGAATGCCATTATGGTTGAAGAGTTGGGTTGAGAATGGAGTGGCTCAGATTCAAGTCCCCCTTAATCCTGAAAGCTCATGAGTGATCCCATCCCACACAGAGAACATATCTTGTAAGGAAATGTTGGAGGCATATCAATCTGGGAGGAAGAAAACACTCTTGACATACTTCTCCTATTTCCTAAGTATTTACATGTAGGAGAGCATATATGCAGAGCTTTCCCAATGTTACAGATGCATGGACTTTATTTCCATGAGGAGAAGAAATGGAACACAGGAAATGCTCAGACTGAAGAAGAGGAAGGCATGTCCTGCAGCAGAATCAAATTGTCAAGCTTGACCCATAAAACCCTTGCATACTGCAACTTTTTCAACTCTCTGCATGCTTTGACCCCAAGGATAAAACACCCAGACACAAACTGAGCAACATGGTATCTGCAGGACAAATGCAGTGAGCTGGGTGCAAATCTGTACATTGGAGAAACAAAACAAGCACTTTATAAACGCATGGCACAACATAGGAGAGCTAACCCATCAGGACTAGATTAATCAATCCATCTCTATTTAAACAAAGGCTACTCTTTTCAAGACAGCAAAGTTCACATTTTGGACAGAGAGGCGTTAAGCTAAGACAGAGAAGTTAAGCTAAGCCACGCCCAGGCTCCTTGCTGTCTCCTTGTGGGTCACACAGCAAATACTGTTTTGTTTTCCAAACAGCCCTCATTGGCTGATTTAGTTGCCATGCCTATTCACTGGCTGGCCTTGTTACCCTGTCTCTGCAAGTCATGAATTCTCATGCACACTGACAGACTTAGTGATATATAAAAGTAAAGGTTCCCCTCGCACATATGTGCTAGTCATTCCCAACTCTAGGGGGCGTTGCTCATCTCCGTTTCAAAGCCAAAGAGCCAGTACTGTCCAAAGACGTCTCCATGGCATGACTAAATGTCGAAGGCGCACGGAACGCTCTTACCTTCCAACTAAGGTGGTCTCTATTTTTCTCCTTGCATATTTACAGGCTTTCGAACTGCTAGGTTGGCAGAAGCTGGTACAAGGAATGGGAGCTCACCCTGTTACACGGCACCAGGGATTCAAACTGCTGAACTGCTGAACTTTCTGATTGACACGCTCAGCGTCTTAGCCACTAAGCCACCACATCCCATTAGCAATATATACTAAGCTCTATTTCTTGGAAGTTAGTTCAAAGAGAACTGGATATCAGTCGTGCTGATTCCAAATAATCCAGGCTGACCATAATCTATGGATACTTTTGGAAATTGAGAGACCATTTCATTCTTCTGTGCAAGATCAAGCATTGCCTCATTGAAGGTTTTATACACTTTCTCTTCTTGCAGTTGAACAAGAATGGGAATACCACCATTTATTTTTTAAAAAATGCTTAAAAGTTTATCCTCGTTGGTGTGTCTCCAAAGGATCTCCTATTTTGGGGGTGCCACTTGTCATTTAGCAGATAACAGATGAACAGAGTTGGAAGGGACCTTGCAGGTCATCTAGTCCAACCCCACACCCAAGCAGGAGACCCCACGCCATTTCTGACAGATGGCAGTCCAGTCTCTTCTTGAAAGCCTCCAGTGATGAAGCCCCCACAACCTCCGAAGGCAACCTCTGTTCCATTGGTTGATTGTGCTCACTGCCAGAAAATGTCTCCTTTTTTTCCAGGTTGAATCTCTCTCCTTGTTCAGTTTCCATCCATTATTCCTTGTCGGATCTTTGGGTGCTTTGGAGAATAGCTTGACACCCCCCCCCCCCTAACTCCTCTCTGTGGCATCCCACAGATTAGATTTGATTCAAAGCATATCAGCCCTGAGTATATTCTAGATACACTACATGGATACCCACGGGAAATTAAATGCAAATATCCATAGAGACTGGTTTCCGTGCTTCTGTAGAGAAGAAGTATATAAACCTTCTATGATGCCATCTGCTTGATGCTCTTTAAATATTAATGAAAATATTTCTCAAGAAGTCTACAATTTACCCCTGAACATCTGATGCAACATTTTCTATGGTTCTTGAAAACATTGTCTTCATAAGTGGATGGAATGATGGAGTGAAGGGTATTGTACTTGGAGAAGAAAGGCAGATAAGAAAGCAAGGACAAGTCAAGGTAAGCATGGAGAGATCTTTTACTCCATGACATAGAACAGAATGTACTGCAAAAATAACTAGGATTTCCTAGCATATCTACACATCTACTCCCATGCACAGAGAGAAACATCTTAGCTTTTATATTTCTATATCCCTTTTATTTACTTTCATATTTCTATCACACTGCATGTTTCGTTTTTCAGTATTTGACTCCTCTTTTCTTTAGATAATTAACAAGGCAAAGAAGATTCCTGCACGGGTGTATGGAGCTCTGTCGATCCAGAATTCCCAAGTTCTCAAGTTCTAATTGATATCAAAATATTTCAACGGTAGGCTACAGTATATATTGCGAAGTTGTCATTATATTTTTAAGATTTTCCAAATGAAATTGCCAACAGTGACAAATTTCACACGTGTCACTGATTTCAAATAGTGTTTCTTTTTTTTTACAAAAAAATAATTATTTTTATTTGTTCCAATATAAACATAACATACATTTTTTTTATGGACAGTGCATTGACTGGGTCAAGTCTTATTTTTAAACAATAATTAACAATAACAATAATAATACAAATGGTATGTGGAGTTCTCATCTTCCAACTTCAACAATTCTAGTCTCATTTCATATTCCTTTTACATTTTTCCCATTAATTCATGTAAAAATAAATAACACTCACTTGTATTTGTTATCCCTTACTAAATGGTATCATTCAATATTTTTAAAAAATCACTCATTATTCCACCATAGCATCCCTATTCCAAATGTGTGGGGTTACTAATAATACCAATTATTAACAATATTCAATCCACCATGGGAGTGTATCTCAATGTTGTGTATCTAATCCTTGGTATTTTAAATTGGCAATAAAATTTAACGCACTGTTAATATTAATAATACAATTAAATTACCCAATCTTAAATTACCATCTACTAAGCTGAATTTATTGAGGTTATGCTATTTTCTCACTTTATTAATATATTTTCTCATTACCCATCATCTCTTAGTCTTTCTAAAATCCGTAGAAAGATTCTCTTGGAATCTTGTGTCTCTTTATATCAAATAGTGTTTCTTTGATTGTGGCCATATGTGTTTTGTGATTTTAGTTACAGGCCTTTAGTCATCAGAACTGATAAACAAATATGTGTATTTAATTTCAAGTGCTGTAGCTACACGTAACCTTTTTTTCTTTGATGTGTAAATTCACCGTTGTGTTCTCCATGTTGAAGTCGTGACATTAGTGACAGGCCTGTGGCCGTCTTTTCTTTTAGATCTTTGTACTGCCACACTTTCTATTAGTCTACTATGCATTTCCTATTGTGGAAAAATGGGAGGGGGGATTGTAAGGAGTTGCATACTATGTAGCCATAACAACATTCTTTCTAGAAAGCCAAGGTCATCTTTTGTCTTTGCACCTCTGCATCTGACCAAACATGGATGGGTAGAATTGCCGACACTGCAGTGGAAGATTGGACCATGGGATGGACTTGTGGGTGTGGGGGGCAAGATCTTGAACTTCCAAGTAAGTCTGGAAAACTGGGAAGCTTTCAGATTCAGGTTTTCCCAAATGTGCCAACATGGCTCTCTTAATAAATAGGAATACTTTGAGTGATACTTTGCCTTGGACTCTGATTTACTTTTAGATTTTATTTGGAAACCCAACAACTAGTTTCTGAAAGAGGATGTTACAAATTTCGCTAAATCTTGAGTCAATGAAATTTCCACGTTTTCTCTTTTTATAACAGAAGGGGAGGATGAATTTGACCAATTGCAGAAGAGCAACTGAATTCATTCTGCTTGGATTGCCACAGGTTGTAGGAATGGAAAGGGTGATGTATGCCAGTGTCTTCCTGCTCTATCTCCTGTGCCTGATGGGCAATGGGCTCATCATTATGATGGTAATCAAGGACCACCATCTGCAGAAGCCCATGTATTTCTTCCTTAGCAACCTTTCCCTCAAAGACATCGGACACACCACAACCTTCATGCCCAAGCTGTTGCTCAATTATACTTCTTCCAACAATTCCATCTGTTTCTATTGCTGTTTAATACAGTTATTCTTCTATTTCCTTTTTGGAGTCACCGAATTTTTCATCATCACTTTGATATCATTGGATCGATATTTAGCCATTTGCCACCCTTTGAGACACACCTCTATCATGCCTTCAAGCATCTGCCTTAAGCTGTCAATATCAGCCTGGTTTGGAGGATTTTGGTCCATCATTTGCCAGGTCGTGATGATTGCAAACTTGCCCTACTGCACTGCCAACATTATCAATCATTACTTTTGTGACGTTGGACCCGTGCTGAAGATTGCTGGAGGAGATTCACACCTTATTGAAGTCCTTGGCTTCCTCCTCGTTGTGGCCTTGATTATGTCCTCCCTGCTTTTCACCCTCATTTCTTACCTCTTCATCCTCTACACCGTTCTTCGAATGCCTTCAACCTGCAGACAGCAGAAGGCCTTTTCAACATGTGCTTCCCATCTGGTTGTGGTCAGCATTCTGTACGGATCGGTCTTTTTCGTCTACTTAAGACCTACTGTCAAAAACTCTTCCTTCAGTACAATGAAGTCCGTCTCCATATTGTACACCATGATCACCCCCCTGCTCAATCCTTTCATCTACACTATCAGGAACAACGAAGTGAAGGATTCTGTACGCAGAATGCTAGGTGGAAAAATTCCAGATCCCTGAAGCCTTTAAATATACCCCCCCAAAAAATCAGCTATACCATAGAATTAGAGAACTGGGGGAAATTGTGGGGGGGGGATTATAAATTGACAATGTCAGCAGCATACAAAGAAAATTTATATCAAATGTTTTATCATTGGCATTTACCCCTGCAAGATTCACAAAAATGTTTCCAAATAGATCAGAGGAATGTTGGAAATGTAAACAGAAGCTGGGAACATATTATCACATGTGGTGGACATGCCCAGTAGTAAAGAAATATTGGATAAGAATAAGAAAGTGGCTAGAGGAAATAATCAAACACTAAATAGAGATAAAACCGGAGCTATTTTTGCTAGGCATTCTAGAATAGAATAGTGTAGTGTAGTGTAGTGTAGTGTAGTAGTATACTATAGTATAGTATAGTATAGTATAGTATAGTATAGTATAGTATGGTATGGTATGGTATGGTATGGTATGGTATGGTATGGTAGGGTAGGGTAGGGTAGGGTAGGGTAGGGTAGGGTAGGGTAGGGTAGAGAATAGAATAGAATAGAATAGAATAGAATAGAATAGAATAGAATAACAGTGTTAGAAGGGATCTTGGAGGTCCCTTCCAAGAATTTTGTTTTCTTTAAGCCTGGAATATAAAGAAGATATAAAAAGGAATACAAAGAGGGCTGTAATAACAGAGGGAAAGGAAGTAACACTGCCACTTGTAGGCTGGAGGCTTGGAAAGCTTGGAAATATTGTCTATTCTTTTTTCTCTTTGATCATTTGATTTTGCATTTCAAGGTTCCCCAGCTTGTTTACAGAGAATGATAGTGAGAAGAGCATGGGTTGTTTATACAGGTGTTTTTTGGGGAGCTTCATTGGCAGCTGGAGTGGAGTGAAAACAAAGCCTTGCCTTGAAAGATTATAAATGAACTTGCTTTAAATTTAATAAAACATTTTAAATGCCAGAGTGGCAGTGTTTACATGTTGGAAGAATGGCGCAACATGAAAAAGAAACCTTAACTTGCAAAAGATTATGTTTGAAATTCAAAAATTATTAGAAGTAACAGAGAAAATTGAGAAGGGATTGGAGAACATAGATCGTAGAACAGTAAAATTTGATGGAAAAATTGAGGATGTTCATCAAATGAAGAAAGTGGAGGTCAGAGTTCTAAAAACTGAAGGAAAAAATAAACAAAGAGAAGAGAATTTTTTTATACTGACAATGAACTGAGCATGGTTGGAAATGGAAAGAGTGGAATATGGAAATGGGAAATAGATGTACTGGAGCTCTACCCCAGATCTCAAAGTATAGAAGAAGAAAAGAGAGAAGAATTGATGGAACTAAGAGAGAAATTTTGTCAGAAGCACTAATGATAACCAAATATAAGCTGATCAAAGAAGGAGATGGAGGGTTTCGAGCTTATACAAGATATGCAATAAGCAATAAGTTGTGAAGAGACGTCCATACAAAACTTACTAAGGAAATAACCAGAATACTAATGCCACAAATGGCAAGAGACATAAGACTGCACTATCACTGGAAAGACACAGGTTGATGTAATGAAAGCTTATAATAAAAAATGAAGACAAATTCAGTTACATTTAGAGCATTATGTATAAAATGAAGTGATAATGGATACAGTTTTCCAGACCATTTTGGGGCCGGTTTTACCCTGCAAAACAGCCTGAAAATGGCCTGAAAAATCCCCTGAAGTTAGCCCAGAAAATGTCCCCCAAATGGCTTGTTTTGGGGGCGTTTTGGGACACTTTCAGGTTGTTTTCAAGGCCATTTTGGGCCATATTTAGCCTGCAAAACAGCCTGAAAATGGCCTAGAAAACAACCTGCTTATTCGGCCATTTTTCGGGACATTTTCCAGTGCTCCAGTGCCCACGAAGACCAGCACACTGGAAACCAGAAGAGCAGCTGGCGATGGTGCAGGCTCCCACAGAGAGGGCCCTGCGTGCCACCTCTGGCATGCGTGCCATAGGTTTGCCATCACAGGCTTATATCCATTAGCAAGAGGAAGTGAATAAGGATATATTTGTAACTTCTTTGCTTTACAGATGACATGTGTTTCCTCTGTAATAAACTTCTATTACCCGACTTATGTAACTAATAAAGTGTGAATATGCATTGAATTATTGGACATGATCCTTTTCCAGCTCATGAGAGGGCCCACCTTTATTTAGATCCAAAATAAATGTGTTACTCAGAGAGATGTTAAATCTTTCACACTATAGAGTGTGAAAGCAGAAGGACAGCTATATAAATGGAAGAGAATGAAATAGGATCATAACGTTATTGTCCCTTTGAATGTCCACTAATCAGCGCACATTAACATGAAATTTCATTGGATACAGTTCTCAAAGGGTCACCACCTCCAATATACACTACATGACCATGACAAAATAAATACATTCAAAATTATGTATATACCCGCATATGTTAGATGACAAAGAGAAGTGTGTGTATATGTTCTTAGCTCATTTCTGCCCTCCCCAGCCCCCAGGAGATCTCTGAAAGCCTCCATCAGTTGATGACTGCAGCTCTAATGAATCCCTTCCCTGAAAATATTTGCACGATTAATAACAGAAGGTTCCAGATCTTGGAATGGAGGTTAATAGTTGACGCCAATAAAAAAAAGAGTATTGAGTTGTTCTTCTATTGAAATCATAAAAGTTTATGCACAAAGGCTGGATACTCATGGGAAATTAGAGAGAGACAAGATTGTCGGCCAATTTACTGCAGGAAATAAGCGGGTTTTCTATGATGCAATCTTTTGGGTCTGCTTTAAATGCTAAGGACAATATTTTAAAGAAGTAAATATGATTTTCTCAAAGGGAAAACTGTGCTGCTGTCTATGGGCACTTCAGTGACTGGTTTAATATTGAGAGAGCCTAGAAGAACACATGAAGAAAAGATGAACGGGTAAGGAACGATTCATGAAAAACTAAAAACTATTTACAGAGAGTATTTTGCTTGGGTATGGCTAGTCTAGATAGAATAGAATAGAATAGAATAGAATGGAATGGAATGGAATGGAATGGAATGGAATAGAATAGAATAGAATAGAATAGAATAGAATAGAATAGAATAGAATAGAATAGAATAGAATAGAATAGAATAGAATAGAATAGAATAGAATAGAATAGAATAGAATTCTTTATTGGCCAAGTGTGATTGGACACACAAGTTCTTTGCCTTTGGTGCAAATGCTCTGAGTGTACATAAAAAGACAAGATACATTCATCAAGAATCATAAGGTACAGCACTTAAAGATAGTCATAGGGTACAAATAAGGAATCAATCAATATCACTATAAATCATAAAAATGCAAGCAACAAAGTTACAGTCTTGCAGTCATAAGTGGGAGGAGATGGGTGATAGAAACAATGAGAAGACTAATAGTAACACAGCCTTAGTGAATGGTTTGACAGTGGTGAGGGGATTATTTGTTTAGCAGAGTGAAGGCGTTGTGGGGAAAAGCTGTTCTTGTGTCTAGTTGTGCAGTGCTCTATAGCAGCATTTTGAGGGTAGGAGTTGAAACAATTTATGACCAGGACTAGGAGTGACATGCTAGCAATGTTATGATATTTGTGGAACTGTCACAAAGAAGAGGAGGGGGGAGGGTTTCAACCTATTTCCAAAGCACCTGAAGGCAGGACGTGAAGAAATAAATAGAACTCCATCAAGGAGAGATCCAACCTAAAAGTAAGGGGACGTTCTCCGACAGTTAATCAATAGAACAGCTTGCCTCCAGAAATTGTGGGTGCTCCATCAATGGAGATGAATTGTACTCATTATTAGAAAGTTTCTCGTACACTCCAATTAACCAGTGGAATAGCTTGCCTTCAGACATTGTGGGTGCTTTATTACTGGAGGTTTTAAGAATAGACGGGACAGTCACTTGTCTAAAATGGCATAGGATCTCCTGCTTGAGCAGGGGGCTCAACTAGAATATCTCCAAGGTCCCTCCAGCTGTATTCTGATTCTGATTTTGATTTTTTTCCTTGATTAGTTTCCATCAATTGTTTCTTGTCCCACCCTCTGGTGCATTGGAAAATAAGATGTATTTGTACTTATTGTATTTATTAGTTTCTCAAACATGTACAAGATAGTAGGTATCAATATAAACATGGACATGAAAGAAATGAATGCAAATAAATGGGGACAGTAGGACAGGGATGGTAGGCAAACTGGTGCGTTTATTTACACCCCCTTTACGAACCTCTTAGGAATGGGGTGAGGTCCACGGTAGACAGTTTAAGGTTGAAGCTGTGAGGGTTTGAGGATGTAACAACGGAGTCGGGTAGAGTATTCCAGGCATTGATCACTCTGTTGCTGAAGTATTTTCTGCAATTGAGTTTGAAACAATTGACTTTGAGTTTGTTTGCCCATGTGTTATTGAGGTTGAAGCTGAAGGAGTCGTCAACATGTAAGACATTGTAACAGACAATTTTGTTTATTGTGTTTAGATCATTCTTCATCCGGTGCAGTTCCAGATTGTCCAAGCCCAAAATTTTGAGCCTGGTGGCAGAGGGAATTCTATTGTGAGTGGAGGAGTGGAGTACTCTTCTCGTGAAGTACCTCTGGACCTGCTCAATTGCATTAATGATCCCATCCTCTTTGTGGCAAGATCTCATATATCTCATCTCTGGCTATAAAAGACTTTTTCATAGCACACCTTTATTAACAAAGCTATATCATAAGAAAGAAGGGACAGAAATATAGCAAAAGGTTGACCCAATTCTAATTCTGATTGCTTTGGTAGCTAAAGGGGAGGATGGATTTGACCAACTGTACAAGACCTGACTATTTCCTCCTGGTTGGATTGTCTACATTTGGGACCATGGAAAGCATGATGTACCCCAGTGTCTTTTTGATCTACCTCCTGAATCTGATGGGCAACGGGCTCATCATTACGATGGTAATTGCGGACCGCCATCTCCAAAAGCCCATGTATTTCTTTCTTAGCAACCTTTCTTTTATAGACATCGGACACACCACATCCTTCATACCCAAGCTGTTGGTCAATTATCTCTCGGCTAGCAATTCCATCTGTTTTTACTGCTGCGTGATTCAGTTGTGCTTCTATTTTCTTTTCGGCGTCACCGAATTTTTCATCATCACACTGATATCCTTGGACAGATACGTGGCCATTTGCCATCCTTTGAGATACACCACCATCATGACTTTGGAGGTCTGCCTCAAACTGGCAATAGGAGCCTGGTTTGGAGGCTTTACCTCCATCATTTGTCAAGTGGTCCTGATTGCCAACCTACCCTACTGCGCCTCCAACGTAATAAATCATTTCTTTTGTGATGTTGGACCCGTGTTGAAGATTGCCGGAGGAGACACACGTATCATTGAAACCCTTGGTTTCCTAGTTTCCATGGTGGTGATCATGTCCTCTTTGCTTTTCACCCTCGTTTCTTATCTCTTCATCATCGTCACCATTCTTCGAATGCCTTCAACCTCCAAACAGCAGAGGGCTTTTACTACCTGTGCTTCCCACCTGATTGTAGTTTTCATTTTGTACGCCTCCGTCTTTTTCGTCTACCTACGGCCAACAGTCAAGAACTCTTCCTTTAGGGTGATGAAGGTGGTCTCCATTGTCTACACCATGATCACCCCGGTGCTCAACCCTTTCATCTACACCATTAGGAACAACGAAGTGAAAGAGGCTGTTCAGAAAATGATAGCAAGAAAGCTTCCTGCCCTCTCCTGTGTTAAAAGGAACAGGAATTGATCCAATTTTCAAGGAGATTTCCTGAAGACAAACCAAAATCTAAACTCTAAGTTCTAACCTTATGTCTCTTTTGAAGGGCTCCTCTATTTCTTTGCTTTTCTTCCAGTTGGGGGAAATGTCAGAAACAGGAATCAATATTGTTGAAATATTTCATCATGCCTGTCATAATAAAGGAAGTAATGAGTGATATCCAGGTGGAAGGCAACAAGTTGTTTTCTCCTTGATGGAAGCTTTGTTCAGGAGCATCCTTAAACACTGTAGAAGATAAAGTTAGCTACTTTCAATCATTTATTTTTTATTCAATTAGTTAGTTAGTTTGTCAAACATGTACGAGATATTATCAGGTATAAGTATAAACATGGACCATGAACACAGGAAATGGGTACGGATAAATGGGGACAACAGGAGAGGGACGATAGACACACTGGTGTGCTTATGCACACACCCCTAAAGAGCTCTTAGGAAAGGGGTGAGGTCCACACTAGGCAGTTTAAGATTAAAGTTATGATGGTTTGAGGATGTAACAAGGCAGTTGAGTAGAGCATTCCAGGCGTTGATCACTCTGTTGCTGAAGTCGTCTTTTCTTCAATTGAATTTGGAGTGGTTTACCTTTCGTTTGTATCTATTGTTTGCCCACGTATTATTGCGGTTGAAGCTGAAGTAGTCATTGACAGGTAGGACATTGTAGCAGACAATTTTGTGTACTATGCTTTTGAATATGCTTCATTCACAATGAAAAATGTCAGCTTTTCTTACAAATCTGTAACAGCAGCAATATTAATCTACTCTATGAGTTCCTTTGTTTTGCTATTTGATCTTGGGAATCCATTTGCAAGCTTTGGATTTCCTCGTGTAGTTTATTGAAGAAGGATCATTTGAGCAGAACATATAAGATGGTCATTGGAAAAATGCAAGAGATGAGTTTTGGTGCCTACAGTGATTCCGTATATTTTTCAAGTGACAATCTTGGACCAAAGAATCATGACCTGACTGGAAAAGTGACTCTGATCTTCTCCATCTTTCATTGTAGGAAACATGGAGCTTCAGATCATTTTGATTTTGAAGTTGAAAGGGAAGCAATAGCAATAGCACTTAGACTTATAGACCACTTTCCAGTGCTTTACAGCTCTCTCTAAGCAGTTTACAGAGTAAGCATATTTCCACCAACAATTTGGGTCCTCATTTAACCCACCTTGGAAGGATGGAAGCCTGAGTCAACCTTGAGACTGGAGAGATTCGAACTGCCAATTTGCAGGCAGCTGGCAGTCAGCAGAAGTAGCCTGCAGTACTGCACTCTGACCACTGTGCTACCAGTTGCAGGGACTGGGTATGTCTAGTTGAAGGAAAAGAAGGACTAGGGGAGATATGATAGCAGTATTCCAATCTCTCAGGGACTACCACAAAGAAGAGGGAGTCAAACTATTCTCCAAAGCTGAGGGCTGGACAAGAAGCAATGGGTGGAAACTGATCAAGGAGAGAAGCAACTTAGAACTAAGGAGAAATTTCCTGACAGTTAGAACAATTAATCAGTGGAACAACTTGCTTCCAGAAGTTGTGAATTCTCCAACACTGAATGTCTTTAAGAAGATGTTGGATAGCCATTTGTCTGAAGTGGTATAGGGTTTCCTGCCTAAGCAGAGGGTTGGACTAGAAGACCTCTAAGGTCCCTTCCAACTCTGTTATTCTATTCTATGATATTCCTGAATTATCCCAAATCTCATAGCATAGGATTTTGTTGAGAAGTTAGTAAAAAACTATCCTGTTCACAATCCATTTCCAATAATAATGTGGAGGTATTCTTTGACAACCTTACTTTAGCAAAGGTGGAGAAAGCAGTGGGCAGCAGGGTAGGTTACAAGCAGTTTTTTGTTCTTTTCTTATGCAATTATGTAGTGATTCTATGCTTAAAGGATTGTGGGAGAGCTACTGTGCTGTAATACTATAAGCATAAAATAAGCAATATTCAGTAGTGAATGAACCCTGATCACGCATTTTGAATTACATCTTTTGAATACAATTCTGTCTTGATTAGGTAATTATGGATGAAGATTGGCATGTGAGTTAGTCCATACCAGTTAGGTTATTGAGTTTATTATAACGCATAGACTCTGTATCGTGATATGTTCAATAAAATCTACTGTCTAAGATGCTTCCTTAGATGGGAATTCTTGGATATGCTGTTGACTAAAACGATGTATATATTGGTTGACATGGTGGACTAGGAATAGAAACACACATGTTCGTGGCCCCCTTTGTCATAGAAGGTCATAGGTGACCTGACAATGAACAGTTCTTATAGGAAAATATTGGAGGGATATCAAGGTGAGAAGTGTTGTAGCCCACCAGCGTAGCTGGCAGCAGATTCAGACAGTGAAGAGGTTGGGGAGGAACATGGGCCAATCCTGGAGTCCGGGGAAGGCTCTGATGAATGTTATGCATCAGAGGCAGACATGGGGCCAGGGCCATCTGACAGTTATCAACTGGCCTTTGGAGTCGGAGATCAGTGGGGCAGAAGAACAGCTGGAGCCTGTTCCCAGTGTGTTTATGTGCAGAGCTGCAAGGAGAAGGGAACAGCTAAAGAACAAGGGTCAACTTGGGAGTAAGGCCACAGGTGAATGGTGAATGGCCCCTCCCAGAGGGAAGAAAAGAGGAGCGAAAGGGGAGTGGAGTTTGCAGGAGACAATTAGTCCATTCCTGCATTCTTGCCAAGTATTGCGGCATCTGAAAGATATTGGCCTGGCCACTCTCCAAGCCTGATTAAGGTCAGTGATGGTGAACTATCTTAAAAAACTGGGGGCCGGGACTTTGCTGGAGAGGAAGCATTCGCTGTAAATTAAATAAAAGGGGTTTATCAGGACAAGGACTCAGCTTCGTGCTGCTGGGGAAGCCTAGGTCAGCGCAAGAAGAAGAAAGTAATTCTTAACGTTCTTGTCCTTCTATTCCCCGAGGAGTAAGTATCATTTACATACCTAACAGTGTATCTGCAGGATTCTCTCAATGTTACAAAGGCACACAATTTCTGTTAGAAGAATAAATGGGACTCAGAGAATCAGATGGAGTGGAGAAATCCGAAATCGGAAAACGGAAGGAGTGGCGTGCAGAAATAAGTTTTCTAGATGAGGGTCGGATGGTGAACTTTGAGCCCACAAAAATGCAAGGTGCTTTTTTTTTTCTCAGGAGGCAACTGGACTTTCTTGTTTTTCTTTGAAGATATTTCGCTTCTCATCCCAGGAGCTTCTTCAGCTCTTCTTAGACGAGAACCAAAATGTCTTCAAAAAAACCCAAGAAAGTCCAGTTGCCTCTTTTTAAAACAAAAAAAAGCTGAGAATCTCCATAACCTGACCCCTAAAAAGGATTCTTCTATGTGTAACACTGTCAAGTTTATGTAAGTTACCATTTTTGTATGCGCCCCCTTTTGGGCCTGGAAGGCCTCCTGCACCAACCCAGAAGCCAAAACAGGACATGGGGGTGCTGCAGTGGTGGGTTTCAAAAATTTTTAGAACCTCTTCTGTAGGTGTGGCCTGCTTTGTGGAAGTGGCTTGCCGGGCATGTGACTGAGTGGGAGTGGCTTGACAGCCATGTGACCGAGTGGGAGTGGCTTGGCAGTCATGTGACTGGGTGGCAATGGCCAACTTGTAAAATGTGGTGAAACTCACAACGCTCTTGCTTAGCAACCAAAATGTGAAGCACGCAAGTCTTAAAGCTGTCAAGTTACAAGACCCTTGAACCGCTAACCCTTTAGGAAAAAAAAACCCCAGGGGTGTTCAAACTTGACAGCTTTAAGACTTGTGGACTTCAACTCCCAGAATTCCTCCTCCAGTCATGTTGGCTCAGGAATTCTGGCACTGAAGCATGCAAGACTTAAAGCTGTCAAGTTACAAGACCCTTGCACCCCTAACCCTTTAGAAAAAAAACCCCAGGGGTGTTCAAACTTGACAGCTTTAAGACTTGTGGACTTCAACTCCCAGAATTCCTTCTCCAGTCATGTTGGCTCAGGAATTCTGGCACTGAAGCATGCAAGACTTAAAGCTGTCAAGTTACAAGACCCTTGCACCCCTAAACCCTTAGAAAAAACCCCCAGGGGTGTTCAAACTTGACAGCTTTAAGACTTGTGGACTTCAACTCCCTGCATCCTTCCTTTCGCTCTTCATCTTGATGATGTGCGGATGGGTGGGGGGGAGGGAATTGGAACCGGTTCTAAATGGCACGGTAGATTTGTGGAACCTTTTCTATAGAAGAGGTTTGAACTGGCAGGAATCTCACCTTTGGGGTGCTGTGCGAACCCTCCTCCTCCTGGTGCCCTGTTTTTGGCCTGGAAAGCCTCCTGCACCAACCTGGAAGCCAAAATAGGGCACGACAGTGCTGCACAAGGCCAAAAAATGCAATGCAAGCAACTCTCTGCGCATGCACACCTCCCCCATGCATGAGGGCCACCCCAGTGCATGTACATGCTTGTTCCCTATATGCGCCCTGAACTGTGCATACACGGTAGAGACCCGAAGACCAGCTGGCTGGTGAGAGAGGCATGCGTATGTTCAGTAGAACTTGGCTGGCATGATGGCTGGTGTGCCCGCAGAGAGGGCTCTATGTGCCACTTGTGGCACATGTGCTATCGGTTCGCCATCACAATGCTAAGACCATCTCCGCCAACACTGACAGGGCAACCCACCAGAATATAAATGGACAACATACAGCACTCCTTACTAGCATTGATGATGCCACCTACGTAGTTTGGGTAATGAACCATCTGCAAGAAAACAAGCAAGCTCAGAGAGCACCCAGGACCCTCTCACTAAGTGTCACATCAGCAAAGGTATTGACTTTTCCTTTTTTTTTAGTTGCTGCGGGAGTGTGCGTTGGGCTAACTCTAAACGAGTTGCAGTTGATCCTTGTTTGATTGCTTCCAGAGGACCTCCAGAAGATATCAGCCTTGAGTTTATTCCAGGTATCGCGCCTGGATCCTCAAGAGAAATTAAAGACAGATATCCTTGGAGATTGTCTCCCAAGCTTCTGTCGAGAATCACCAAGTCAACTTTCTATGATGCAATCTGCTGTAAATGTCAAAGGAAATATTTCTCAAGAAAGCTACCACCTCCCTTTCAACACAAGATGCCTCGTTTTCTGTGCTTCTTCAAGACACAGCCTTGATGTATGAATAGAGCAATGAAAGAGAAAGGCATTTGAAGAAGACAAGTAAAGGAAGGAAGAACAAATCAAGGTAAAGGTGGAGAGAACTTTATGTTTTATAGAACAAACACCTGGAACAGAATTTCACTGCAGATGGAGCTATGACTTCCTGGCATAATAACATATAGCTATACCCATATCCACACACAGAAAAAAAAAACATCTTGATATTTATATTTCTGTAGACTTTTCTTTACTTATATCTCACTTAGCCAAATTGTGCTATTGTAAATCAGGGTTTTTATGGCAGAGAGGAATACAGGATAACTATCCATCAGGGGAAAGCATATAGTGGAGAATAACTTGGGCAGAAACAGTGATTAAGTCTACTCTTTTGAGGTCTTGGCTTATTATTTCCACAGAAAACCATTTTTATACCAGGGAACGAGGAAAAGCCAGTTCATTTTTGGACAGTGGAGAGAAAGGAATTGACTTAATTTGTCTTTCAAACAAATCTACTGGTGGAGTCTTTGTATAACCATCAATGAATCTCATTCTCTATCAGGTGGCTTTATATTATTATTTTTTTCTGGATAATCTCAGATGATATTCTATGCACAACATAGTTTTCCATCTTTTCTTTACTCTCTGCCTATAATGTGGTTTCATTCATCACCTCTCCATTTAGAATAGAATAGAATAGAATAGAATAGAATAGAATAGAATAGAATAGAATAGAATAGAATAGAATAGAATAGAATAGAATAGAATAGAATAGAATAGAATAGAATTCTTTATTGGACACACAAGGAATTTGCCTTTGGTGCATATGCTCTCAGTGTACACAAGGAGAATGAAATACATTCATCAAGACTAAAAAGTGCTTTGGAAAATAAGTTGTATTTGTATTTATTGTATTTATTAGTTTGTCAAACATGTACAAGACAGCAGAAGGCAACTTAAATCAGGGATCCTTGATGCTTTCTGGGCTTGGTTATCTTCTTGTAGATGTTTCCTTATCCAAACTGGTGAACATCGTCAGTGCTAGCATCTGATGATGTTGACTACTTTGGATAATGAAACATCTATTAAAAACAAACAAACAACTAAGCTCATTTCAACCTGTGCTACAAATAGTCTCATTTATTGTCAAATTTCATCTTCTAGGCAAGGAGAATAAGTATTCCAGGGTCTTATCAAATGTCCCCCCATCACTTCCTCACAAGACACCTAGGCAAGACAGACAAAATAGCCTTCTTTGTATCAGCTCCTACTTTCTGGAAGTAAGAGCAAGTCCCACAATATGGCAATCTTGCAAACAATTCGATTATATTTGTATTCATTAGTTTGTCAAACATGTACAAGATAGCAGGTATAAATATAAACATGGACATGAACGAAAGAAATGAATACAAATAAATGGGGACAGTAGGACAGGGACAGTCAGCACGCTGGTGCGTTTATGCACACACCCTTTAGGGACCTCTTAGGAATGACATGAGGTCCATGATAGACAGTTGAAGGTTGAAGCTTCAAGGGTTTAAGGATGTAACAACAGAGTCAGCTAGAGTATTCCTGGCATTGACCACACAGTTCCTGAAGCTGTACTTTCTGCAATCAAGTTTGGAACAGTTGACTTTGAGTTCGTATCGATTGTTTGCCCATGTGTTATTGAGGTTGAAGCTGAAGGAGTCGTCAACATGTAAGACATTGTAACAGACAATTTTGTTTATTGTGTTTAGATCATTCTTCATCCGGTGCAGTTCCAGACTGCCCAAGCCCAAAATTTCGAGCCTAGTGGCAGAGGGAATTCTATTGTGAGTAGAGGAGTGGAGTACTCTACTCGTGAAGTACCTCTGGACTTGCTCAATCGCATTAATGACCCCATCCTCTTTGTGGCAAGATTTCACATCTCATATATCTCATCTTGCTTGGCAAGAAAGTAAGAAAACCTCCGTAACTCTGGTTAGAGAACGTAGAGTTTTTCATAGACTTTGTTTATAAACAAAGCTGTACTGTACCATAAGGGACAGAAATAGAGGAAGAGGTTGACTTAGTTCAAATTCTGATTGCTTTGGTAGCTAAAGGGGAGGATGGATTTGACCAACTGCACGAGACCTGCCTACTTTCTCCTGGTTGGATTGTCTACATTTGGGACCATGGAAAGCATGATGTACACCAGTGTCTTTTTGATCTACCTCCTGAGTCTGATGGGCAACGGGCTCATCATTATGATGGTAATTGCGGACCGCCATCTCCAAAAGCCCATGTATTTCTTTCTTAGCAACCTTTCTTTTATAGATATTGGATACACCACATCCATCATACCCAAGCTGTTGGTCAATTACCTCTCGGCTAGCAATTCCATCTGTTTTTATTGCTGCGTGATTCAGTTGTGCTTCTATTTTCTTGTTGGTGTCACCGAATTTTTCATCATCACATTGATATCCTTGGACAGATACGTGGCCATTTGCCATCCTTTGAGATACGCCACCATCATGACTTCGGAGGTCTGCCTCAAAATGGCAATAGGAGCCTGGTTTGGAGGTTTTACCTCCATCATTTGTCAAGTGGTCCTGATTGCCAAGCTACCCTACTGCGCCTCCAACGTAATCAGTCATTTCTTTTGTGATGTTGGACCCGTGTTGAAGATTGCCGGAGGAGACACACGTATCATTGAAACCCTTGGTTTCCTAGTTTCCGTGGTGGTGATCATGTCCTCTTTGCTTTTCACCCTCGTTTCTTATCTCTTCATCATCATCACCATTCTTCGAATGCCTTCAACCTCCAGACAGCAGAGGGCTTTTACTACCTGTGCGTCCCACCTGGTTGTAGTTTTCATTTTGTACGCCTCCGTTTTTTTCGTCTACCTACGGCCAACAGTCAAGAACTCTTCCTTCAGGGTGATGAAGGTGGTCTCCATTGTCTACACGATGATCAACCCGGTGCTCAACCCATTCATCTACACCATTAGGAACAACGAAGTGAAAGAGGCTGTTCAGAAAATGATAGCAAGAAAGCTTCCAGCCCTCTCCTGTGTTAAAAGGAACAGGAATTGATCCATTTTTCAAGGAAATTTCCTGAAGACAAAACAAAATCTAAACTCTTAAGTTCTAACCTTATGTCTCTTTTGAAGGACTCCTCTATTTCTTTGCTTTTCTTCCAGTTGGGGGAAATGTCAGAAATAGGAATCGATATTGCTGAAATATTTCACCATGCCTGTCATAATAAAGGAAGTGATGAGTGATATCCAGGTGGAAGGGAACAAGTTGTTATCTGCTTGATGGAAGCTTTGTTCAGGAGCATCCGTAAGCACTGTAGAAGATAAAGTTAGGTACTTTCAATCATTTATTTTTTATTTAATTAGTTAGTTTGTCAAACGTGTACGAGATATCACGTATAAGTATAAACATGGACATGAAGACAGGAAATGGGTACGGATAATTGGGGACAATAGGAGAGCGACGATAGACACGCTGGTGTGCTTATGCACACAGCCCTAAAGACCTCTTAGGAAAGGGGTGAGGTCCACACTAGACAGTTTAAAGTTAAAGTTATGATGGTTTGAGGATGTAACAAGGCAGTTGAGTAAAGCTTTCCAGGCGTTGACCACTCTGTTGCTGAAGTCACCTTTCTTCAATTGAATTTGTACTGGTTTACGTTTCATTTGTATCTATTGTTTGCCCACATATTATTGCGGTTGAAACTGAAGTAGTCGTTGACAGGTAGGACATTGTAGCAGACAATTTTGTGTACTATGCTTAGGTCAGACCGTAGGCGGCATAGTTCCAGGTTGTCCAAGCCCAAAATTTCAAGCCTGGTGGCATAAGGTATTCTATTGTGGGCAGAAAAGTGGAGGACTCTTCTTGTGAAATACCTCTGGACTCGCTCAATTGTATTAATGTCCGATATACAATGTGGATTCCAGGCAGATGAGCTGTATTCGAGAATTGGTCTGGCAAATGTTTTATATGCCCTAGTTTGCAGTACAATGTTACCAGAGAAGAAGCTTCACAAAATGTCAGACCATTTCATCTCTATTAGTGATCTTTTGAGTATGGAGTCAAACTTTTCCCCACCCATTTTACTGTGAGCCAATAGAAGACGAAATGCCAAGATTTTAACATGCTGGTTGAAAAGTCCAAAATTGTACCTGTGTCACTCTCTGGTCAATTAGAGAGTCCATACATTTCTTCCCTATGTCTAAGTGTTGCAACAGAAACAAAGAATATTTCTGTCCCATCAGATTCAGCGCAGATGCGTGCACTGGCCAGCTTATTTTTCACTTTTCCGGAGGGCCAGAGGAGACGGTTTTCGCCCTCCCCAGGCTTCAGGAAAGTCTCCGGAAGCTGGGAAGGGTGAAAAATGCCAGCAACCGGCCAACCAGAAGTTCATTCCTGAACTTCCGGTTGGGCTGTTGGGCCTGTTTTTAGCCCCCCCCCCCCCCCCCGGCTTCAGGAAAGCCTCCAAAGCCTGGGGAGGGGTCACACACGAATGCGTGGGGAGGGGGCGTGTATGCCTGCACAGAGGGGGTGCACACATGGGCAGTTGGACGGGGAGTTTGAGTGGGCATGTGCACGTCCGTACAGCATGCAATTTTGGCACGCAGTAAGAAAAAGGGTTGCCATCACTGTGCGTTAGTGGTGAAGGTGCTCACCTCAATCCTGAAGGTTGAGAATTCAATTTTAGTTAGCTGCAGATATTTTTCTCCTAGGGCACAGAGAATAAAGTATCTACTGTGAACTTCACGTGGCATCAGGGAAGGCACCTGGCCAATAAACGCTCAGCTCCATCCCGTCTCCCCAGCTCTACCCTGAATTAAGAGACTAAAAGGGAGTTTTTGGGATAGTGAGTCATGTGTGGAACTAGGAATGGGATCCCAGATTCTGACCAATCCTTATTGATGGGTGCTCCCTAAGATTCATCCTTCTCCTCCCAACCTCTTTTGCTCAGTGTTTTTGTGGGGAAAAAGGGAGGAGAAAATCCCTGGTACATTCTCTTGCGGTCTTAGAGAAAAGTCAGGATAGAAATCTAGCAGAGAAAGGATAGCAATAGCAATAGCACTTAGACTTACAGCCTTGTCTAATCAGTTTTATAGTCAACATACGGCCCCCAACAATTTGCATCCTCATTTTACCCACTTGGGAAGGAAGGAAGGCTGAGTCAACCTTGAACCTGGCAGTCAGCAGAAGAAGCCTGCAGTACCGCACTCTAACCACTGCGCCACCGTGGGTCATATCACTCATTCTTTTCTCTCCTTCTTCATAGTCTAGTACCACTGTCTTATAGTGTACAATGTATATAAGAGGTCTCTATAATACGAATGCCCTCTGTTTAATTTCACAAATGCAGCAATTGCTATGTGACTTTTATGACGACAGCAAATGGAAGCCAGAAATTGGTGAGAATTGGAGGGGAAGAAACAGAAGGCCAACACTGATTCTTGCGACCCCAAAGTTCACATTGCTAAGCATGAACACAATCCTCAGATCTGATAGTACCTTTCTCCTCTTCTCAACTTTATTTCAATTAACTTCTGGTGTCATCTATCTATCTATCTATCTATCTATCTATCTATCTATCTATCTATCTATCTATCTATCTATCTATCTATCTATCATCTATCTATCTATCTATCTATCATCTCTAATCTCTCATCTGCCTGCCTTTCTGTCTGTCTGCTTCCGGCCTGCCTGCCCATCCATCCATCCATCCATCCATCCATCCATCCATCCATCCATCCATCTCTATCTATTTTATCTAATCTAATCTAATCTAATCTAATCTAATCTAATCTATCTATCTATCTATCTATCTATCTATCTATCTATCTATCTATCTATCTATCTATCTATCTCTCTGCCTGCCTGCCTGCGTGCCTGCCTGCCCATCCGTCCATCCGTCCGTCCATCCATCCATCCATCCATCCATCCATCCATCCATCCATCCATCTCTATCTAATCTCTCTCTCTCTCTCTCTCTCTCTCTCTCTCTCTCTCTCTCTCTCTCTCTCTCTCTCTCCCTGCCTGCCTGCCTGCCTGCCTGCCTCTAATCTCTCATCTGTCTGTCTGTCTTTCTGCCTGCCAGCCCGTCCGTCCATCCATCCGTCCATCCATATCTATCTATCTATCTATCTATCTATCTATCTATCTATCTATCTATCTATCTATCTATCTATCCTGTATATAGATGGCTGTGTGTGTGTATGTTGCAGCATAACTCTGGAACGCCTTGAGCAATTTCAACCAAACTTGGTACACAGATGACTTACTTTCTTGAAACAAATACTATGGGGGTAAGACACCCCTAACAACCCTCGGTGTGGTGTGTGTGTCCCCGTGTGTGTGTGTGTGTGTGTGTGTGTGTGTGTGTGTGTGTGTGTGTGTGTTCCAGTATAACTCCAGAACGCCTGGTCCACTGTAATGAAAAGGACTGAATTATATCTATAGCGTCAAGTCACAATACTTTTGACAGTGATAGTGTGCTACCTATTATATGAACATAATAAACACAAATATACATTATTTTGCTTTTAATGTGAGCAATGAAGGAGGAACAGGTTTGACGTATTGGTCCAAAGATCCAACATTATGCGAGTGAAAACTCAGATGGAGTTTAATGTCAAGTCCCCATTCGGAGCTCACCATATCTGGGGATGGCAGCGGTGGTGGTGGGGGCATGATCCAGTTGTTTCCACTGGCAAGAGGGGCTGTGGAGCCTGTTACAGTGGTACCAATAGCAGCTGGTCCAGTGGTGGATTTCTACCAGTTTGGACTGGTTTGGCTGAACCAGTAGTAGCTTGGCAGCCTGCTAACGCCCCCGAACCAGTGGTGACATCTAAAAATTTTCCCTACAGGTTCTATGGGTGTGGTTTGGTGGGCGTGGCTTGGTGGTTATGTGACCGAGTGGGCGTGGCCAAGTCAATGTGACTTCTTTGCCCTTATGACCTACAAAAAGAAAATATACCAATTATTTCATGTATTTAAGACTTAAATAAGAATAATGAAGAATACTTATGTAAGAATACTTACACAAGAGCGATAAAAGTTTGTTGCCTCTTCATCCTTGCTGGTAAAGCCTGATACTGCAAAAGGAAGAAAAAGAGCTTTGTTAGCTGAAAACCAGTGATGGGAGCAATACAAAAGCACACAAGACACAAAAGCCACAAGAAGCTAGTTTTAACACAAAAACAACACAACAGCAACACAAGGCAGAAGCAGCTGCACCTCACACGAAAGAGCTCCTGCCACAAGCAGGAAATGCGCAGAGCCATAAAGAGCTCGAAAGGCAACATTCACACTTTACACAAAACAACACAACTGTCTCACCGCATTGTGCAACTCACAATTGATTGGGCAGCTGTCGGTGAGGCTTCTTAGAAGTTCTAGGAGAGGCTTCTCATTGAGGCTTCTCATCCAGCAGGGGTCGGCGAAACGAGTACCTAGGCCACGTGGCAAACGGACCTTATATAGGGGGTGGGTGGGGCTGCTGGAGCAGAAGCGAAGTGCCAAGCGGCCGGAAGTGAACCAGTGACTGAGCGGGCAAGCAGGTGAGTGGGCGACTGGGCAAAGGTGGGGCCACCAGGGATTTTTACCCCGGTTCGGAGAACCATGGCCTATCGTTGCTACCGGTTTGGGCAAAACGGGCTGAACCGGGAGGATTTCACCCCTGTCCCAAACCGGTTCTCCCAGCAGTGCCATAGGTGCTGCCATGTTGTTTTCTACTTCTGCACATGCCCAGAGCAATTTTAGTTGCACTGTGCATGTGTGCAAGGAGCGCCCCCGAGCAAACTGGCAGTATTCTGTGTTCACAGCTGCATCCAGCTGCAGCAGTTTCAGTAGGCTGCATTCACTCTTGCTCACACCTCACCAATGATGTTGCCATTGCCTTGGGGATGGGATCCAAGATACCAAAAAATGTCCACCTTCTTTAGGTTTTCTCCATTGGTTTGAAGTGTTCCGGGGCTGGTGACAGTCTCTAAGCAGGGGTGGGATTCTACCGGTTCGGCCCGGTTTGGGAAAATCGGTAGCTCCAAAGATCAGCTGAGAATGAACCAGTTCGCTACGACCTTCAGGTGGGCCCATCCACCCGCCCCTGGGCCATGTGTGGATTGCCGCACATCAGCTATTTTCCTGTGAATTGTTCACGCATGCAGCATGTGCCAGGCACATCAGAGCGCTCAGCGAACCGGTTGGATCCCACCCCTGTCTCCAAGTACTTGAGGAAACCACATAGAACCTGGAAAATGGTAGGAGTGGAGAACAGGGAGGGAAAAGTGTTGTGGAGCAAAGTCGAATTGTGAATCTTGACTTCTAGAAATGAACCTTGTACAGTGTGATATTTTCAAGTCTATGTATGCTAACATCTTATTGACCAACTGAATTGACTTGTTCTGTCCATTCCACTATTGAGCAATATTCTACTGCCACACAGAATATCATAATATTCCAGAGTTGGAAGAGGACTCTTGGGTCATTGCATTCCATCTCCTACCCTGTTTGGTTTGAGAATCAAAAAATGAAGTATCTTAAATAGATATTGAAGAAAGTCATCTCTACATAAATAATAACCACTCAAGAAAAGACCTGCATCTTCAGTGCAGATTAATTAAGGGAAAGTGGGCTTGGGAAACAAGACTGAATGCTTCTTGATCACATACAATACATGACAAAATTATCTACTACACATCATTGAATGATAACATCCCGATGAAAAATACCTATGGAGTTTCTCAGTCTCCAGGTCATGGTTGTCCCAAAGGTGCTTTTTCAAAACGCAACTGGACTTTTTGGTTTTTCTAGGAAGACACTTCACTTCTCATCCAAGAAGCTTCTCCAGCTCTGGCTGGTTGGTGGGGAATGGAAATTGAACAGTCCTATCTCAACAGAGGGGGAGGGTTATGACATAGTTTCTATCCTTGGGCTGTTAGACTCTTAAACACAACCACAATCACTCCACACACAAACGGAAATGTATGACTACTTTCTTTCTTTCTTTCTTTCTTTCTTTCTTTCTTTCTTTCTTTCTTTCTTTCTTTCTTTCTTTCTTTCTTTCTTTCTCTTTTTCCTAATTACTCGCATAGGGATCATTCTTTATACTATTTATGTTATTTGTATTTTTTGTCATGGATTGCACCAGTGAGGCTAAAACCAATTTCATGATGTACAATGACAATAAAGGCTACCCTGTGACATCATCTACCTCCAATATACAACATAGTCCTTTCAATAGTTCCAAGAAGGCTCCACACCCATTTGCACCACTCAGATAACCCAGATAAAACTCCAGGTGGCCTCAACAACTCTCCAAAAGAATGCAAATGGCCAGCTGTCTGCAAGGAGTACAACTCCTTCCATTCCCCACCATCCAACCAGAGCTGAAGAAGCTTCTTAGATGAGAAGCAAAATGTTTTTAAAGAAAAACCAAAAAAGTCCAGTTGCCTCTTGAAAAATCACCTTTGGGAAAATGTACACAAGACTCTATTTCTAGGAGTGGCACTTGGACATTGGTTTAAAAAGAACTACCATATATTTTGGAGTATAAGACACACCGGAGTATAAGACGCACCAAGGTTTTGAAGAGGCAAATTTTAAAAAAAGTTTTTGCACTCTGAAAACCTCTCAAAACTGGTCTGTTTATTGCAAAAACGGGCCCGTTTCCCCCCAAAAAAGGCATGAATAGCCTTTAGGGGGCTTGCAGAGTGCTCCTGGGGGCATGCCCCTCCCAAACAAGCAAAAAATTGCCTGTTTTTCACAAAAAGTGGTCCATTTTTCATAAATGAAAGGGCATGAATAGCCTTTAGAAGCTTATAGAGTGCTCCTAGGAGCAGGGGGGTAAAAATGAGCAAAAAAACACTCATTTCTGCCCTCCCCAGCCCCCAGTAGCTCTCTAAAAGCTTCCTACAAGCTATGCATGGCCCTTTTGATGAAGGGGCGGAGTTTCGGGAGGCAAAAAAGGCTGTGTTCAGTGTATAAGATGAACCCAGATTTTCAGCCTCTTTTTTAAGGGGAAAAGGTGCGTCTTATACTCCAAAAAATGCAGTAAGTATGAATCACGCTCATTCCAAATTATCCATTTCGGGGCATAGTCTATGAATACTTATGAGAACTGAGAGACAAATATTTCTAGAAATAGTATCTCAATCTTCTGTTCAAAATTAAGTGAAAGTCCTACATTTTATCTTGTTTGCAATGAAAGAAAAGTGGGAATCAGACCCACTATACAAGAGTTGCAGAGTTTATCCTTGATGTGTACCTCCAGAGGGCCTCTTATTTTGCAATAGCACTTGACATCGTTCCAAGGCCCATGAGTCTTGTGCATATTTGAGATATACTGCATGGATACTCACGAGAAATTAAAGGCAAATATCCATAGAGACTGTTACCCATGCTTCTGTAGAGAAGAAGTAAATAAACCTTCTATGATGCAATCTGCTAGATACTCTTTAAATGTTAATGAAAATATATCTCAAGAAGTCTACCAGTTCCCCCTGAACACCTGATGGCACCATTTTCTATGATTCTTGAAAACATTGTCTTCATAAATGAATGAAAAGATGGAGTGATGGGTACTGTCCTTGGAGAAGACACGTCAGGGAAATAAATAAGGACAAATTGAGGTAAGCAACAAAGATGATTAGGGGACTGAAGGCTAAAACATATAAAGAAAGGTGGCAGGTATGTCCAGTTTAATTAGAAGAAGGACTGGGGGAGACATGATAGCAATGTTCCAAGATCTTAGGAGCTGCCACAAAGAAGAGGGAGTCAAGCTATTCTCCAAAGCACCTGAAGGCAGGATAAGAAGCAATGGGTGGAAACTAATCAAGGAGAGAAGCAACTTAGAACTGAGGAGAAATTTCCTGACAGTTAGAACAATTAATCAGTGGAACAACTTGCCTCCAGAAGCTGTGAATGCTCCAACACTGGAAGTCTTTAAGAAGATGTTGGGTCTTCTTCTTTGTATGAAGTGGTGTAGGGTTTCCTGCCTAAGTAGGGGGTTGGGCTATAAGACCTCCAAGGTCCTTTCCAACTCTGTTATTCTATTCTATTCTATTCTATTCTATTCTATTCTATTCTATTCTATTCTATTCTATTCTATTCTATTCTATTCTATTCTATTCTATTCTATTCTATTCTATTCTATTCTATTCTATTCTATTCTATTCTATTCTAGTGTAGAGAGATCTTTAGCTCCATGATCTATAAAAGCAGAACATGAAACAGAATGCCACTGTAAAAATAATCATGACTTCCTAGCATATACACACATCCACCCCGCATGTACATAGAGAAACATCTTGGCTATTATATTTTTGTCGTCCTTTTTCTACTTTCATCTTTCTATCACAGCCCATATTTTGTGTTCCTCTCTTCTTTAGATAGTTAACAGTTGCCAACAAAGTTCCTGGTGGGTGTATGGAACTTTTATCAATTCCCAAGTTCTAATGTGTATCAAAATATTTCAGCCCTTCCTATTTCATCTCATCTCATCATGTTATCCTATCTTGTCATCTTGTCTTATCTTGTCCTGTCCTATCCCATCCCATCCCATGTCATCTCAACTCTCATCTTATCTTCTGTCAGCTACTATAGCTTTTGATAGCTTGATGTTAAAATTAACTCTTCTGTTCCTTCTGTCGAATTCATAATTCTAGTTTCTCAGATAGGATTTTACAAATTTGGCAAAATCTTGATTCCATATTTTCTCTTCTTGTAACAGAAGAAGAACATGAATTTGACCAATTGTACAAGAACAACTGAATATATTCTTGCTGGACTGCCACACGCTACAGGAATGGGAAGCGTGATGTCCTATCCCATCCCATCCCACCTCATCTTATCATCTTATCTTTTGTCAGCTACTAAAGCTTTACATAGCTTTTAATATTGTGATGTTCAAAGTAACTCTTGTGTTCCCTCTGTTGAACTCATAATGCTAGTTTTTGAAAAGGGACTTTTACAAATTTGGCTAAATCTTGAGTCAATGAAGATTCCATGTTTTCTCTTTTTGTAACAGAAGAAGAACATGAATTTGACCAACTGTACAAGAACAACTGAATTTATTCTTGCTGGACTGCCAGACATTACAGGAATGGAAAGTGTGATGCATGCAGGCATCTTTCTGCTCTACCTCCTGTGTCTGATGGGCAATGGGCTCATCATTGCCATGGTCATTTTGGACCACCATCTCCAGAAGCCCATGTATTTCTTCCTTAGCAACCTTTCTTTCAAAGACATTGGACACACCACAACCTTCATACCCAAGCTGTTGCTCAACTATGTCTCTTCTAACAATTCCATCTGTTTCTATTGCTGTGTGATACAGTTGTGCTTCTACTTCTTTTTTGGAGTGACTGAATTTTTCATCATCACTTTGATCTCCCTGGACAAATACGTGGCCATTTGCCATCCTTTGAGACACTCCACTATCATGACGTCATGCGTCTGCCTTAAACTGGCAATAGCAGCCTGGTTTGGCGGATTTTTCTCCATAGTTTTCCAGGTCGTGATGATTGCAAACTTGCCCTACTGCACTTCCAATGTTATCGATCATTTCTATTGCGATGTTGGACCCGTGCTGAAGATTGCAGGAGGAGATACCCGTCTCATCGAAGCCCTCGGCTTTCTCGTTGCGGTGGTTGTGGTTGTGTCCTCTTTGGTTTTCACCCTCATTTCTTACTTCTTCATCCTCTACACCATTCATCGAATGCCTTCAGCCTCCAGTCAGCAGAAGGCCTTTTCGACCTGTGCTTCACATCTGGTTGTGGTCACCCTTTTGTACGGATCGGTCTTTTTTGTCTACTTAAGACCGACTATCAAGAACTCTTCCTTCAGTATGACAAAGTCTGTCGCCATACTGTATACTTTTATCATCCCTGTGCTCAACCCATTCATCTACAGCATTAGGAACAATGAAGTGAAAGATTCTGTACATAAAATGATAGGAAGACATGTTTCAAGTCTCTGAAATCTTTCATTCTCTCCAACCCGAAACCCTTTGTTAAATGAAGTGAGAAGTGATTCCATTCTCCAACACATTTTTTGTTTATGAAATGTAAACTTCATTTGGCCTGCATGGGTGTGTTCCTTCAAGTTGGGACGTTCCAGAAACATCAGTCAAAATTCTTATAGTTTATGTTATCCCTATGATAACAAAAGGTAAGAGTAAATAATATTCAATGGGAGTCAACATGGATTTTGTTGTTGTTGTTTGTTTCATTAAAACTTTGTTCAAAAGTCTATGTAAGATAAAATTAGTTACCCATGAACAGTTGGGTTTCAGAGCAGAACATAATACTGAGATGGCATCAATTGTGTTTTTCAGGGTCATGGTTGGGAAGATCTGGTAGAAGCATCCTGGTTCTCCTTCATGTCCCAGCATTGTTCAGTATGATCAATCCTGGTCTCCATCTGACCACCGAACAGCCTTGCTGTCAGAAGTTGTGGGTGCTTCGTCACTTTTTAGGTTTTTAAGAGGAGACTTGACAGTCACTTGTCTGACATGGTATAAGGTCTCCTGCTCGAGTGAGAGTTAGACTAGAAGACCTCCAAGTTCCCTTCCAGCTCTATTCTGTGTTAGCGTTCCAAATACCATGCATGAAATCAATCAGAGTCCAAGGCAGAATCATCCTTAAAGTTCCAATCATACAGGTATGTTGGCACATCTATGGAATTTCAGTTCTGATCTTCTTCCTGGAATTCCACCCAGTTGAGAGTTCATGATCTCCTCCCCACACCCACAAATCCATCACATGTTCCAATCATCATCTTCCACGCTGGCATCTACACCCCTCTGCTTCCGGTCAGGTGTCAAGGTGCGGAGACAAAAGATGACCTTGAGCTTCTAGAAAGAATGACAACAAAACATTCCACAATCCTACTCCTTTCTATTCCCCCCTCCCAACTACTACACTAAACACATAGGGAATTATAAGAAAGTGTGGCAGGCCAAAGATCCTAAAAGGAACATAACTACAGGCCTGACATTCTGATTGAAAGCTGTTTTCTGAGTGTTTCTTCCTTTTATAATTGACCAATGGAAGAGATAATGCTGCTTCAAAAATCCAGAATTGTACAGCTCTAAAGAACACTCCATACATTTCTTCCTCATGTCTAGGTGTTGGGCTAATGCAACAAAAACATTTCTGTCCAAGCTAATTTCTTGTACATCAAATGCAAGCTTAATCTGTCTTTTGAAGGAGGCCTCTATGTAGCTAACATGCCTAACGACATAAAAATACCACATCCTTTGTCGAGCTAAAGCACCTGTCGTTTACGCAGAAACGCTAAACCACAAAGCCTGTCCGGAGAACTCCGGGCATGAGAGAAAGCCACATCCTATGGAAAGCTTCTAACCTGCTTAAGTTTTGCCCTGCAACAAGCTTTTAACCAATCATGTAACCGTATGTTGTATTACGAAAACCCTTCTTGTATGCCTTAATAAATACCGTCTCAATCAGCCAGTGGGGGTCTTTTTGGCATCTCACTGAGCTGGTTGATGCGTTCTAACACATCATGGTGTTCGTGCTTCCTTAGCAGAGCCAGACCCACCTAGCTTAGGCTCACCCTAACGAGGGTTCTCACCCCTTCGGGGGTCCCGAAGCCTAACTCAGGTGCACCCTTTCGAGGGTCCCAAAAGCAGACGAGGTCGTCACCGTGTGGCAGCCAGCCGCACAATCACACCTCTATGCTTATATTCTTTCAAGGTGCAGAGTGCAAAAAATATTACAGAAGATTCTTGAGATATTTCACATTGCTTATCATAACAAAGAGTGGGATGTGGTGGCTCAGTGGCTAAGCGCTGAGCTTGTCGATCAGAAAGGTCGGCAGTTCAGCAGTTCAAACCCCTAGTGCCGCATAACGGAATGAGCTCCTGTTACTTGTCCCAGCTTCTGCCAACCTAGCAGCTCGAAAGCATGTAAAAATGCAAGTAGAAAAATAGCGACCAACTTTGGTGGGAAGGGAACAGAGTTTCATGCACCTTTGCCCTTTAGTCATGCCGTCCACACGACCCCGGAGATGTCTTCATGTCTTCATCTTTGAAACGAAGATGAGCAACGCCCCCTAGAGTCAGGAATGACTAGCACATATGTGCGAGGGGAACATTTACCTTTACAATAACAAAGAGGGAACAGTGACCAACATTCAAATTGAAGGCAACTTTTTTTCCCCTGTTGGATGAAAAATGTATTCAAAGCATAAGTAAAATGAAATTAAGAAGCCATGACCAGTGGGGTTTCAGATTGGGATATAAAACTGAGATGGTATCAACTATGCTTTTCAGTGTCCAAGTTGGGAAGGCTTGGTGCAAGCATCCTGGTTCTCCTTCGTCTCCTTTTAGTACTATCAATCATGACATCCATCTGAAGTGCTCGAAGGCATTAGAGTATGTGGAATCAGCACAATGTTCTGGGTAAATTCCTCTTCAGGTCCTCGAGAACAGTCAAAATAAAAATTTGAAATCAAACCAAGAAAGAAGTCACTCATTCTTCAATATCATTCTTCAATAGTGCAGTAGCACCATCTGTGCTGTATAATGTGTATATAATGTTATGTATATAGTTTTCCCTCTGGTCCGCTGCACTAGGGGGCGCTGTGCTAAGCGCTGATTGGCTGACTGCTCGGACAGCGGCATATATAAAGGCTGTCAGAGCAGAGCTCAGCTGTTGCCTGTTAGCGAAGCGCGTGTATTGTGAATTGCTGCGTTGGCAACCTGTTAGCAATAAATTGTTAGCATTCTGTTAAGTCCTGGCTCGCCTCCATTTGTCCACCTGTGTTCTCCGCAAGATAGAACATTTGGCGACGAGGATGGGATCCTCTGGAGGAGCCCAGGCAGAGCTGTGAGTCACTAACCACGAGCTGAGTCACCAAGAGCTGAATTCCCTCAGGGGAATCACTCGACGAGAGGTCGAGTGAGTCATTGTCCTCGCAGACTACGTTGGCTGAAAATCTACAGAAAAAGTTACCTCAGAGATGGCATCCATGAATACTTTTGCCGCCTTCAATGCGGCCACAGAGACTTGGGTCTCATATATTTCGCGTTTTGAATGTTTTTTTAGAAGCCAACGGCTTCACAGATTTAACTGAGCAGCGAAAAAAGGCTTGTTTTTTAAATTTGTGTAGTACTGAGATGTTTAATTTGGCTGAAACCTTAGTTGCCCCACACTCTGTCCACGACATAACCTGGGACGTGTTAATGACCAAATTAAAGAATCATTACGCCCCATCGCTTTCCCGCACTACACGAAGATTTGCCTTTTACCGTAGGGTCCAGCGAGAAGGAGAATCCATAAATGATTACGTGGCTGCGTTACGAGCCGCAGCTATACATTGTAGATTTAGAGACCTAGATGAGATTTTAACAGATCAGATTGTGGGAGGTGTTAGGGACCTCCGCATACAGCGCCATCTACTGGCCAAACCCGAACTTGATTTGCAAACAGCCCTTGATGAAGCCAGGGCTGTAGAAATGTCAAATAAGTCCACAAACGAACTCCAGAGATTCTCAAACCCTCTACCTGTTGAAAAGACTACCGAGGTTCACCATGAAGACACTCTCGAGGACGCCGGAGCTGTCGGAAACGATGAAGTACATCGTCTGCGTGGGGAGCAACAAAAAGGGCGCCAGGGTAAGGCTGCATTCCGTGCAAATTGCCCTGGGTGTGGTGGTAAGCAAGATAGGGTAGACTGCCGTTTTAAGAACGTTGCCTGTCTCCGTTGCGGGAGAAGGGGCCATTTGGCAAGAGTTTGTAGGGCAGCGGCGCCTTGTGCAAGCGCGTTAGAAGGGAATTCTCCCAGCCCTAACCAAAGTTTCAAGAAGCCCTCTAATTTTAGCAGGAATGCTGGGTCTAGGAAACAAGATTCTTGTTTCACAGTCAATGATGACAGGGATGAGTCTGCTGTAGATCAGATCATCCATGCACCCAGGGGGAAAATATTCCTCAATGTCAGGATAGAGGGTAAACCATGTCAGATGGAGATAGATACTGGCTCAGCCGTGTCTATCATCTCATGGGCAGGAATCAGGAAAATTGTGCCAGGTATTTCACAGGCACGTCTATCCCCGTGCCCATTGAAGCTGAGGGACTTCCAAGGGAATTCCATTCCAGTACTAGGAAAGTTTTACTGTAAGGTATCATTTAAACAGTTTCACAAGAGGCTTCCCCTCATTGTAGTCAAGGGCCCCATGCCAAGTTTATTAGGGTTGGAATGGTTTGAAGCTTTAGGTCTAGCCATAACTGGTATAGATCAGATTCAGACCACTCCACACCTTGATGCACTGATTAAGGAATTTCCCGAAGTTTTCGGGGAAGGTTTAGGAAAATATACTGGCACACCCATATCTTTCAATTTAGACCCCCAAGTGCCACCACGGTGGCTCAAGCCGCGCAGGGTGCCGTTCGCGTTAAAATCTAAAGTGGACGCTGAAATAGATAAGTTAATAGCTCAGGGGGTGTTAGAACCTATTGACCATGCCCGCTGGGAGACTCCCATTGTCATACCAGTGAAGCATGATGGGTCTGTGCGCATATGTGGGGACTTTAAATGCACACTTAATCGCGCATTACAGCAGAGTGCATACCCCTTACCAGTAGTGCAACATTTATTGCACTCACTGGGACAGGGAACAATATTTGCTAAACTCGATCTGGCTCAGGCATATCAGCAGTTGCCTGTGGATGAGGCAACTGCTGAAGCCCAGACTATAGTTACGCATAGAGGCGCTTTTAAGTGCCACCGATTGCAGTTTGGGGTCAGCGTAGCGCCAGGGTTATTTCAGAACCTAATGGAAAGGCTTTTGCAAGGGATACCAGGCGTCGTGCCTTATTTTGATGACGTCCTGGTATCAGCCCGTTCGCTGGCGCACCTTATGGCCCGTCTACGAACCGTACTGCAGCGTTTCTGCGGTGCTGGGTTAAAACTAAAAACTACCAAGTGCCAAATCGCGGTTCCACAAGTTGAGTTTTTAGGTTTCTTAATCGATAAGAAAGGAATCCGTCCTACGCCTGCTAAGGTGCAGGCAATCAGCCAAGCCCCCTCACCAACAAACAAAGCCGAACTCCAAGCTTTCTTAGGGCTGCTCAATTTTTACAATATTTTTCTGCCTCATAAAGCGTCTATTGTGGAGCCCCTCCATCGATTGCTAGACCGTTCCGCAAAATGGTTTTGGGGAAAGAAAGAGGCCGCTGCTTTTGCTAATATCAAAAAGTTTTTAACCTCTGAGACTGTTTTGCACCAATACAGCGAATCCCTCCCAGTGACTCTGACTTGTGACGCATCACCCTACGGGGTCAGAGCGGTTTTAAGCCACCATCTGCAGTCTGGTTTAGAAGTGCCGGTCACATTTTTCTCCCGCACCTTGTCTTCGCCCGAACGAAACTATAGCCAGCTCGATCGTGAAGCTTTGGCTATAGTAGCTGGGGTGAAGCGCTTTCATTCCTATCTGTATGGCCGTCATTTCCAAATAGTGACGGATCACAAGCCCCTGTTGGGCATCATCGCAGGGGACAAGCAAACGCCCCAGATCTTGTCTCCACGATTCACGAGATGGACGGTGTTCCTGGCAGCCTATGACTACACCCTGCTCCATCGACCCGGGAAGCACATCTCCCATGCTGATGCATTAAGCAGATGCCCTCTACCCATTGCTGTCCAGGATCCTGCTCCTGCCTCCGACGTGCTCCTGATTGACGAAATGCAGTCGCCCATCACAGCAGCTGACGTGGCCTCACACACGCGGCGAGACAAGCTGCTCTCCAGGGTGCTGGCTTGGACTGAGCGTGGTTGGCCAGCCAAACCTCTGGGCACCGAATGGCAACCTTTTGCAACCAGACAACATGAACTCTCTACCCAGCAAGGTTGCCTCCTGTGGGGAAGCTGAGTGGTCATTCCTGTTTCGCTCCAAGACGCGGTGCTGACTACGCTTCATGAAGGCCACCCCGGCATCGTCAGAATGAAATCACTCGGCCGCAGCTACGCTTGGTGGCTGGGCATGGACCAGGACATTGCACGGTGGGTCTCTGGCTGTGAAAAGTGCCAGGAGTCCCGACCTGCGGGTCCCAGAGCTCCCATACAAAACTGGGAGCAACCCAGAGCTCCGTGGTCCAGAATCCATATGGACTTGGCGGGCCCAGTAAAGGGCCAGGTTTTTATTGTTATTGTTGATGCTTATTCTAAGTGGGTAGAAATTGCTTTATTGTCTAGTACTACTGCCCCTGCCATTATTAAGGTTCTCAGAAGGGTTTTTGCTACCCATGGGTTACCGGATCTGGTGGTATCTGATAATGGTCCCCAATTTACTGCTGCCCTACTCAAAAAATTCTTTGACCAATTGGGAATCCGACATGCATTTGTGGCACCCTTCAATCCGGCGGCCAATGGCCTAGCGGAACGCGCTGTCAGATCTGCTAAAGAAGCGCTGGCTAGGTTCGGTCCACTCAACTGGCAGGAGGACATAGACACTTATCTCTTTTGGCAACATGCCACCCCATGTGCCACAACTAATAAAAGCCCCGCTGAGTTATTAATGGGTCGGCGCATCAGAACAACACTGGACAGGCTTCACCCTGAATATGCCCCAGCAAAACCTCTTGACTCACACTGTCAATTAAAGGGTTTCTCTGTAAACGCTACTGTATATGCCCGGAATTACACCGGCCACCCACTTTGGGTAAAGGGAATCATTAGAAGAATCATGGGTCCCTGTTCGTACTTAGTAGAACTAGAGGACGGCCGAATATGGAGACGCCATATAAATCAATTGCGAAATCAGCAAGGGGAGGCAGACACAACTGGGGAACAACCAGGCCAAAATTCCGAAAACACACAAACACCTACTTCCAGGCCTACCACCCCAGAGCCACCTCAAAATAGAGCAAGGAGACCAAGGGACCTACCTTGTCTTCCCTGTGAACTTCCAGCGGTGGCTGAATCAGTTGGGATAAGGCCCGGGCCGTTGGAAGCCGCGGCCACTAACTCTGAAGCAGACGTCACTCTGCGGAGATCAGGGCGGGTCCGTCGCCGCCCAAGGTATTTGCAAGATTATGCATGCGCCTTCTAAGTGTGAAGGAGTGTTATGTATATAGTTTTCCCTCTGGTCCGCTGCACTAGGGGGCGCTGTGCTAAGCGCTGATTGGCTGACTGCTCGGACAGCGGCATATATAAAAGCTGTCAGAGCAGAGCTCAGCTGTTGCCTGTTAGCGAAGCTCGTGTATTGTGAATTGCCGCGTTGGCAACCTGTTAGCAATAAATTGTTAGCATTCTGTTAAGTCCTGGCTCGCCTCCATTTGTCCACCTGTGTTCTCCGCAAGATAGAACATATAATGTGTGTATAAAAGGAGTATCCCCATTTTTGCCCCAGGAGGTTTCAGGGACACCTGCTAGGCCCAAAATGGGGCACAGGGTGGGAGAGGTGCAGCATTCTCCCTCATGCCCCGTTTTTTATCCCATCAGGCTTCACGGAGGCCTGCTAGGCCCAAAATGGGGCACAGCGGGTGCAGCATTCTCCCTCATGCCCCGTTCTTGATCCCAGTAGGCTTCAGGGAGGCCTACTAGGCCCAAAATGGGGCACAGGGGGTGCAGCATTCTCCCTCATGCCCTGTTTTTGATCCCAGCAGGCTTCAGGGAGGCCTGCTAGGCCCAAAATGGGGGACGTGTGTGTGTGTGCAGCATTCTCCCTCGTGCCCCATTTTTAATCCCAGTAGGCTTCAGGGAGGCCTGCTAGGCCCAAAATGGGGCACAGGGGGTGCAGCATTCTCCCTCATGCCCCGTTCTTGATCCCAGTAGGCATCAGGGATGACTGCTACGCCCAAAATGGGGCACAGGGGGTGCAGCATTCTCCCTCATGCCCCGTTTTTGATCCCAGTAGGCATCAGGGAGGCCTGCTAGGCCCAAAATGGGGCACAGGGGGTGCAGCATTGTCCCTCATGCCCCGTTCCTGATCCCAGTAGGCTTGAGGGAGGCCTGCTAGGCCCAAAATGGGTCATAGTGTGCACATGCACGGCAGGCTGGGGGAGCATGGTGGGCGGTCGCTCACACATGCACAGGGTGGTAGGGCACATGGTGGGTGTCAGGCATGTATAGCATTATGGGTGTGGGAATGCACATGCACGCTTGGGGTGCACATCTGGCTGGCCACTCACCCCAGTCTGCTGCAGTGTAAGGAGTGCCTCTGGGTCAGTCTTCACCGCTATTCCCACATCGGCCACCACTGCCGTCCCTTCCGCCATTGCTCCGATGCTGTCCTACCTAGGCAGGCTAGCCGTGTAGACGGGAAGTAATAAAGGAGCACTCACGTTGTCTCAATGGTCCGAGCTCTGGACCAAGAAAGTAAGGACACCGGTTGCTTTGCCTTCCTAATGTTTATTTAACTGGAATCTTGGCACACCTTGAGCTCAAGCAGAATAATATTAGCGCTGGGAGCGTCCTCGTCCCAGCTACGTCTTATGGACTGAAAGTGCACCCTCCCCCAGCTGATGTCTGGATTGCTGGCAAATGATATCAGCTCTTTGTTGGCTCATCCAGGATGGCGGCAAATGCTGTCAGCTCTTTGTTGGCTTATCCAGGAGCTGACAGCTGACAGCTGACAGCTGTCAGCCTGTGCTGCTCCTGGACTGATCCCATCCATCACTCTCTGCTGGCTTCCGGTGGATGCCCTGTGCCTGTGAGTCCCACCACCCTCATACTCCCCCCATGTATGGCAACCTTGAAATGACATCACCATTTTGGGGGTTGATAACTGGAGGCGGTCTCTGCTCTGGCGGTTTGAGCCCTAGCATTGCATGGTGAGGTGAGCTCCTGTCGCTATTCTCACCTTCTGTCACCTAGTGGTTCAAAAGCATGCTCTATGAGAGTAGATAAATAGGTACCCCTTCGGTGGGGAGACGAGCCGGTGCTTCATGCAGGCAGTCAGATTCCTGCCAGCTCTGAACCTTCCTTGTGATGCCTGTTTGTGAGACAGCTCTAGCAGAGGGAGAGGACCTTGGGTGACACTGCAAGAAAAGTCCTTCCTCTTTCTTTTTGGTTACCTTCCTGTGGCACACCTTGGAAAGCATGCAAGCATGTACCACAACAATGCTAGTTAAATTGGCAGCCAAACTACTACTCTGCATTAGAGTTGTAGCCTTCTGGCTAATGTAACAATGCCATACTCTAACAATAATGTACATAAACACTCAGGTGGAGGCCAAATTTGTTTCTTCTCCATCTCTAGCTAATCTCTCTACATAAAAATGGTTCTCTCTCTCCCTCCCTCCCCCCGTCTCTCTCTCCGTATGGATGACACACACAATCAGAATTATGTTTGTGTATGTGATTCATACACACAGAGTTATGATCCAGCATAACTCTGGAATGCCTTGACCAATTTCAACAAACTTGGTACACAGATGACTTAATCTCTGGAAACAAATATGTGGGGTAAGGCACCCCTAACAACTCTCGGTGTGTGTGTGTTCTGTTAAGATACAGCTTGTTGTGCCTTAAAATGGCTTCTACATGCTGCTTTAAAATGGTTTCTACTGTACAACACAGTGGAGTTGCCATGGCAATGGCTTCCACAAGGGGATTCCCTCTGGAAAGGAGGAAAATCCAACATTAAAAATTATATTTGGTTCAGACATTTGTGAATGTCGAATACAGGATTGGGATAAACAAATATGAACAGCAAGTCAAGGATAAGATTCAGGATGGAAGGGTGATTCCATACCAGTTGGATCATTAATGTTATCGCAAGGAACTGAGTTTATATTGTAATGTGTTTCCAATAAAGTTTATGTTCTAGATCTTTTCCTTGAACTACAATGCTTGTAGTATATAAAAGGAAGACTTAACAACATATAGGAGACTCTATTTTTTGGGAATGAGCCTTGGACGTTGGTTCAAACAAAACCAGGTATGAATCATGCTGATTACCTGCATTCTGGGCATAATTTATGAATATTTATGGGAACTGAGAGACCAATATCTCTAGAAATGTTATCTCAAATGTCTGTAGAAACTGGAGCACTGAAGTTTTTTTAAACTTTCAATTTCTGTAATTGAAGAAGAATGGGAACTAGACTAACCTCAAAACGGTTGCATAGTTTATAGTTGGTTTGCCTCCAGAGGGCCTCCTAACATGGGTTGCACTTGAAGTTTTATCCAAAGGTTATCAGCCTCAAGTCTGATATCGTGGTCGCTACGATGTAAAAAAGATGTGGAGACTCTAGAAAGAGTGCAGAGAAGAGCAACAAAGATGATGAGGGGACTGGAGACTAAAACATATGAAGAATGATTGCAGGAACTGGGTATGTCTAGTTTAATAGAAAGAAGGACTAGGGGAGACATGATAGCAGTCTTCCAATATCTCAGGGGTTGCCACAAAGAAGACGGAGTCAAGCTATAGGCCAAGGCACCTGAGGGTAGAACAAGAAGCAATGGGTGGAAACTAATCAAGGAGAGAAGCAACTTAGAACTGAGGAGAAATTTCCTGACAGTTAGAACAATTAATCAGTGGAACAGAAGTTGCCTCCAGAAGTTGTGAATGCCCCAACACTGGAAGTCTTTAAGAAGATGTTGGATAGCCATTTGCCTGAAACGGTATAGGGTTTCCTGCCTAGGCAGGGGGTTGGACTAGAAGGCCTCCAAGGTCCCTTCCAACTCTACTATTGTATTGTATTGTATTGTATTGTATTGTATTGTATTGTATTGTATTGTATTGTATTGTATTGTATTGTATTGTAAGTATATTCTAGCTACAGTATTTGAATGCTCATGGGAAATTAAAGACAAATATCCTTAGAGACGGCATTGTAAGCTTTTGCAAAGAAGAAGAAAATCAACTTTCGGTGATGCAATCTTCTGGATATTCTTTAAATGTTAAGGAAATTATTTTTTCGTGAAGTCTCCCATTTCCCCTATCCCCAAAATACGATGAATCTTTTTTTTAATAATATTTCTGCAAAACGTTGTCTTGGTGAATGGATGGTGAGATGTAGCAAAAGGCACTCGACAAAGGAAAGGTGGTAATGAAGGAAGAAGAAGGTGAGGTAAGTGTGTAGAACTCTTTAGAATATAATAGAATAACTTGATTGTCACTTTGATTGTACATTGATTGGCATACATTAAAATGAAATTTTGTTGCATACAGCCCTCAAAGGGTCACCGCCTCCAATATGCACTATATAAACATGACAAGGAAAATAAATAAAACATTATGCAAATGCCCACCCATTTTATATGACACAGAGAAACAACACAGTCTAGTTCGGATGTATATATATATACTTGGGGAGAAAAACAAATCTTGCGAGTTTACTAGACGGATGGTGTAAGGAACAAAGCCGTTACAGAACCTGGTAGTCCTGCTAAAAATACTTTGACCCAACCTCCCCCCAAGAGAAGCAAAAGAAAGAGACCGTTAAGTGGCAGTTTGGGGTCTCTAAAAATGCTTTGAGCTCAAAGCACATACTGCTTAAGAGCAGTATCCTGATTAACAGGAAACAGGTTTCCTATAATCTCTGCTACCCTTACCACTCTCTTTATGGACTTTCTATCTGAAACCCATAACTGCAAAATACCAAAAATGATCATTTTACTTTTGTCTAGTATTTAGATGTTAGGAAAATCCAGAGACTTTATTCTTAATACTTTCCACACTGCTTCCTTCACTTCATTGTTCCTAATGGTGTAAGTGAAAGGATTAAGTATTGGGGCATTTATAACCTTCACCACAAAAACAATCTTCATTCTATTGAAGGAAGAATCTGGTAGGTCCATCTTTTTTAGAATGAGCATATGGAATAGAATTTCACTGCAAAAATAACCATGGTTTGCCAGCATATATTGAAATCCACCTTCACCCAGAGAAAAACATGATGGCTATTGGATTTTTAGAGTCCTTTCAGAGGTGGGTTCCTACCGGTTCAGCCCGATTCAGCTGAGTAGGTAGTAACTCGGTTGCCGATACACCCAAACTGGTTCTATTGTCAGTGGCACCATCTTGGCTTTTGGCTCTACGGATGCGCAGAACAGTCTCCATTGCAGAAATATATCCCCCCCCCTTTTTAATGTTCTGCGCATACACATAATTTTTTTGGTGTAAATGTACATGCACACAGAGCATTTACACCAAAGTCCTTTATCTATTTTTACTATAAACTTTATCTATCCAAGGCATCTGAGGGTAGAACAAGAAGCAATAGGTGGAAACTAATCAAAGAGAGAAGCAACTTAGAACTGAGGAGAAATTTCCTGACTGTTAGAACAATTAATCAGTGGAACAGCTTGCCTCCGGAAGTTGTGAATGCCCCAACACTGGAAGTCTTTAAGAAGATGTTGGATAGCTATTTGTCTGAAACGGTATAGGGTTTCCTGCCTAGGCAGGGGGTTGGACTAGAAGACCTCCAAGGTCCCTTCCAACTCTGCTATTGTATTGTATTGTATTATTTCACATTTCTATCACACCCTATATTTCAGTATTTTTCAGTCTTTTCTGGATAATAAATAATGTAAAGAAAGTTCTTGCAGAGAAGTACTGGATTTTGAGAGCCCATAATTCCAACGTTTCCAAGTTCTAATTTGTGGGCTCCTTGGTGCTCTCAGATCTTGGAGTTGTCTTTGCAGATGTTTAATTAACAAACTGGGTAACATCATAAATGTACTGATCAATCAATCAGAATAGAGCTGGAAAGGACCTTCAAGGTCTTCTAATCCACCCCCTGCTCTAATGATGAACCAACAACTTCTGATGGCAAACCGTTCCACTGGTTAATTCTTCTCACTGTTGGGAAGTTTCTCTTTAATTTGAGGTTACTTCTCTCCTTGATTAGTTTCCCTCCAGTGTTTCTTGTCCTGCCCTCTGGTGCTTTGAAAAATAAGTTGACCCCCTCCTCTTTGTGGCAACCTCTCAAATACTGCTGTCATGTTCACCCAGTCCTTCTTTTCTCTAAACCATCCAAACTCAAATCCTGCAACTGTTCTTCATATGTTTTTTTGGGGGAAACAAACCCCTGATGATCTACCCAGTTCAATAAGGAGACATCAAGAAAATATCCGGGCTCAGAGAGCAGCAAGGACTTCACAGTTCAACCATGAGGTACAAATATTCTCTTCTCTCAAATTCTAATGTATATGAAAATATTTCACCTGTCGTCTATATCTTCCAAAAATGTCACTATAATTTCAAGAAACTCCAAGTGACCTCTGATTCTCCAAATTTCATACATGGCATCAATGGCCATTAGTGGTTATTTTATACTGCATTCAGTTTTGATCACCATGATGTAAAAAAGATGTTGAGACTCTAGAATGAGTGCAGAGAAGAGCAACAAAGATGACTAGGGGACTGGTGACTAAAACATATAAAGAACGGTTGCAGGAACGGGGTGTTTAATGAAAAGAAGGACTAGGGGAGACATGATAGCAGTGTTCCAATATCTCAGGGGTTGCCACAAAGAAGAGAGAGTCAAGGTATTCTCCAAAGCACCTGAAGGCAAGACAAGAAGAAATGAGTGGAAACTAATCAAGGAGAGAAGCAACTTATAACTAAGGAGAAATTTCCTGACAGTTAGAACAATTAACCAGTGGAACAATTTGCCTCCAGAAGTTGTCCCAACACTGGAAGTTTTAAAGAAGATGTTGGATAACCATTTGTCTCATGGCGTAGGGTTTCCTGCCTATGTAGGGGGTTGAACTCGAAGACCTCCAAGGTCGCTTCCAACTGTGTTATTCTATTCTATTCTAGTCTACACTGCTCTACTCTACTCTACTCTACTCTACTCCACTCCACTCCACTCCACTCCACTCCACTCCATTCCATTCCATTCCATTCCATTCCATTCTATTCTATTCTATTCTATTCTATTCTATTCTATTCTATTCTATTCTGGATTCATGAGTAATGAAATTCCAGTGGTGGCCCTTGAGATATCATAGCTGATATTCAAACATGTAACTGGAAATCTCTTATTCAGCTACTGTAAGTCCACATATCTCTTGCATCGCAATAGCAGGTCTTAAGAAATGTAGTTGAATCTCGTTTCATTGAAGATTTCCATGCTTTCTCTTTTTGTAACAGAAGGAGAACATGAATTTGACCAACTGTACAAGGGCGACTGAATTTATTCTTGTTGGGTTGCCACGTGTTTGGGGAATGGAAAGTGTGATGTATGGCAGCATCTTTCTTCTCTACATCCTGTGCCTGATGGGAAACGGGCTGATCATTGCCATGGTCATTTTGGACCACCATCTGCAGAAGCCCATGTATTTCTTCCTTAGCAACCTTTCTTTCAAAGACATTGGACACACCACAACCTTCATACCCAAGATGCTGCTCAATCATCTCTTGGGAAATAATTCCATCTGTTTCTATTGCTGTATAATACAACTGAACTTCTATTTTCTTTTCGGGGTGACTGAATTTTTCATCATCTCTTTGATATCCTTGGACAGATATGTAGCCATTTGCTATCCTTTCAGGTATGCCACTATCATGACCTCAGGGACCTGCCTTAAACTGGCAATAGGAGTGTGGTTTGGAGGCTGTTTCTCCATTCTTTCTCAGGTGGTAATCACGGCAAACCTACCCTTTTGTACTTCCAATGTTATCGATCATTTCTATTGCGATGCTGGGCCCTTATTGAAGATTGCAGGAGGAGATACACATCTCATCGAAGCCCTCGGCTTCCTTGTTGCTGTGGCTGTGGTTGTGTCCTCCCTGCTTTTCACCCTCATTTCTTACCTCTTCATTATCTACACCATTCTCCGAATGCCTTCAACCTCCAGACAGCAGAAGGCCTTTTCCACGTGTGCTTCACATCTGGTTGTGGTCAGCCTTTTGTACGGATCAGTCTTTTTTGTCTACTTAAGACCAACTATCAAGAACTCTTCCTTCAGTATGACAAAATATGTCTCCATGGTGTATACTTTCATCACCCCTGTACTCAATCCTTTCATCTACACCATTAGGAACAATGAAATGAAAGATTCTGTACATAGACTGATTGGAAGAAAAGTTACCAATCTCAGGAATGTCTAAGTATCTCCAACCGTTACCCTTGGTTAAAAGAAATGGGAAGTTCAATAGATTAGCAGAGTTGGAAGGAACCTTATAAGTCATCTAGTCCAACGCCCTGACCAAGCAGGAGACCCTGCACAATTTCTGACAGATGGCAGTCCAATCTCTTCTTGAAAGTCTCAAGTGATGAAACCCCCACAACTTCCAAGGGCAACTTCTGTTCCATTGGTTGATTGTTCTCATTGTCAGAAATGAGAACAATCATTTTTTCAATCTTATTTCTACATTGAATCTCTCCTTGATCAGTTTCCATCCATTATTCCTTATCTGGCCTTCAGGTGCTTTGGAAAATAGGTTGACCCTCCTCTCTGTAGCAGCCCCTCAAATATTGGAACACTGCTATCATGTTTTCCCTGGTCCTTCTCTTCATTAGACTAGCCATGCCCAGTTCCTGTAACTGTTCTTCATATGTTTTAGTCTCCAGGCCCCTAATCATCTTTGTTGCTCTTCTCTGCACTTTTTTAAAGAATCTCAACATCTTTTTTATAGGGTGGTGACCAAAACTGGAGGCAGTACTCTACATGTGGTCTTACTATGGCTTTACAGAGTTGTATTAGTACCTCACTTGATCTTGATTGTATTCCTCTGTTAATACAATTTAGGATTCTGTTGGTTTTTTTGGCTGCTGCTGCACACAGCTGGCTCATATTTAGCTGTTTGTCCACTAAGACTCCAAGATTCCTCTCACAGCCACTGCTATTAAGCCTGGTTTCACCCAGTTTATATGTGTACTTTTGGTTTTTCTTACTTAAGTGTAGGACTTTGCTTTTCTCTACATTGAATTTCATTTTGTTAAATAGGTGATTAATCAGAAGTGATTCTGTTTTCCAACAGATTTCCTGTAAATCAAATGTAAACCTAAGCTGTCTTTTGAAGGATTCCTGTATGTATTTATTCCTTGAAATTGGGGGTGTGCTCAAAAATATCAACCAAAATTCATATGATATTTCACACTGCATCCCACAACAGTGAGGTAATTGTGAGTCACATTCAAGTGGAATGCAACATATTTTTTTCTCTTTGTTGAGAAGCATCTGTATGTACCGTTAAAAATATAATTTGGTATCTCCTGATCATTTGGGTTTCAGAGCGTGGCATTAGATTGGGATGTCATCAACTATGCTTTTCATTGTCAAAGTTGGAAAGGCATGGTGCAAGCAACCTGCTCTTCCTTCATCTCCTAGCATCTTTTAGTACTATCAATCATGATAGCCATCTGAACTGCCCAAAAGGCATTAGAGTGTGTAAATTGGGCATAATATTCTGCAAATATCTCTTTCCCCCCTTTATGGTTAGTTTCAGTTGACATACAGCAATTACTTGAGGCAATTGACTGTGGTCATCTGTCAGTTCAGAATGAGGTAATATCCAGCTGCATATTTCAACCTTGGACCAACCAAGTGATACTGTCAAGATCATGCTCTAGTGGGGACCTGAATAATAATAATAATAATAATAATAATAATAATAATAATAATAATAATAATAATAATAATAATAATAATAATAATAATAATAACAACTCCGCCATTGCCGGTCCCAAGCCCGGATGAGAAAGGAGGAGGGTTGGGGTCAGGTTGGCAACCTGACCCCATAAAAAAACTCGCCAACCCATACAACATGGTGAAAGAAACGAATAAAAATTCTATACCGCATCGGTCGTCGCGCGGGTTAACAAGGGCCGCGGTGGATGTTGAGGTCCCTGGGCATCCGTCGACAAGTGGGCTACAAGTGGACCAGCCAACAAAACGACAGAAATATAGTGCAGATGAAAATCGTGCCATAATGGCCTGTTATTACAACTCAGAGCCAAAAAAAGAGGCTATTTAAAGCGAATGTATGATTTATGGAAACAACAATATCCAGATTCAAATGTTAGTGGACAACGACTAGCAGATCAAAGGCGATTTATTATACGGAATAAAGTGTTTAGCGAAGTTGAACTTGAGGAAATTCAGGCAAATTGCAAAACAACAACAACAACATCACAAGAGGAAATAACTGATACTCATGACACAACTAAAGAAATCATAGGAGAACTCCCAGAGGAAGCTGCCGGAGAGGAAATAACAACACTACCACCAGAACTAGTTACCATTGAACCAACTGATGAACCAACTCAAAAACAAAATGAACTGAAGGACAAGATCATGGAGCATTTTCTGGCTAGGGAGGAAAGGCAACGTTTACCATCATTAAAAACTGTCCCTAAGAAAATTTTGGGTCCTATCATGAAAATGGTTAATGCAGTGCTTTCAACAATAGAATCGGGATCCATCTTGGAAACGAATCAGTTAATGTACAGTGCAGATGTAATAGTCACTAAAGAACTAGGCATTAAAATCAAAGTACCTAATCACACAATGGAAAAAGCATCAAAACCAAAGTGGAAAATTCGATTAGAACAAAAAGTTAAAAAATTAAGGGCAGATGCTAGCAATTTGAAGAACATGCGTGAGCAACGGCTTAAAAACAACAAAATTATAGATCAGCTAATCAGAAGGTATAGATTGGATACAAGAAACATCAATGAAGCTGTAGAGATTGTAAAACAGCAGATAACAGCAACAGCTAGGAAAATTGAAAGATATGAGGCACGAATCATCCAATATAAACAAAATCAGCAATTTCGATCAGACCAATGGCGTTTTTATCAAAGTCTTAATATGAATGGTGGCACCAAAAGTCAAAAACCAGAAAAGCAGGCCACAGTTGAATTCTGGAAAGAATTGTGGGAAAATGCAAAAGACTACAATAAGGAAGCAAAGTGGATACATGACTTTGAGGAAAGCATTGGTAATAAACAAATGCAAGTATTAGAAATAACAACTGAGATGGTCAAAAATCGAGTAAAAAAAGTAAAGAATTGGACATCACCTGGAAAGGACCAATTACATGGTTTCTGGCTCAAATATCTGACCAGTTTACATGCAATGTTGGCCAGGCAACTGAATGAAATTTTACAAAATGGTCAAATTGATGAATGGTTGACAACTGGAAAAACATACTTGATTCAGAAAGATGCAACTAAAGGAACAATACCTGAAAACTACAGACCAATAACATGCTTGCCAACAACCTTTAAATTACTCACAGGCATTATTGCAGATAATATTATGGATTATTTGGAAACAAACAACATCTTGCCAGTAGAGCAAAAAGGCAACAAAAGAAGGAGTAGGGGCACAAAAGATCAGCTCCTAATTGATAAAATGATATTAGAAAATTGTAAGAAAAGAAAAACGAACTTGAATATGGTCTGGATTGATTATAAAAAAGCATTTGACTCATTGCCACATAGTTGGATCATAAAATGCTTAGAAACAACTGGCATTAGTAAAAATATTACATCCTTCACTGAAAAGGCGATGAAACAATGGAGAACTGAGTTGGCAGTAGGGAATGAGAACTATGGAATGGTCAATATCAAGCGAGGAATTTTCCAGGGTGATTCACTTTCACCTCTTCTCTTCATCATCGCAATGATCCCACTATCAGTAATCTTAAAAAAAATGAAATTAGGCTACCAAAGAGCCAAAGAAGCTGAAAAAATTTCACATTTATTATATATGGATGATTTGAAACTCTATGGAAAGTCAGAAATAGAAATCCAATCACTGACAAACACAGTCCGAGTATTCAGCACCGATATTTCAATGCAGTTTGGCATGGAAAAATGTGCCACTGTATCCATAAAAAGGGGCAAAATCACTACGTGTGAGGGAATTGAAATGCCCAATGGCTAACTAATTAAATGCAATGAAAATGAAGCCTACAAATACTTAGGCATTTTGCAGTTGGATAACATCAAACATGGAGAAGTAAAAACTATTGTCAGGAGAGAGTACACCAACAGAGTTAGGAAAATTTTGAAATCCAAATTAAATGGTGGAAATACAATCAAGGCCATAAATACCTGGGCAATACCAGTTATAAGATACACAGCTGGTATAGTTAACTGGACACAAACTGATTTGGACATTTTGGACCGAAAAACCAGAAAACTAATGACAATGCACTACAGTTTACATCCACGTGGTGACACTGATAGACTATACCTGCCCCGAAAATCAGGTGGCAGAGGATTATTACAAGTGAAGCAAATAGTTGAAGAAGAAAAACATGCACTGGCTGATTATTTAAAAGAAAGTCAAGAACATCTATTAATCGAAGTAAAGAACAAAAATCTATTGAAGGCCCAACAGACGAAACAAGAATACAGAAAAGATGTGATAAAATCAAGAATGGAGAGTTGGCAGAACAAAGCATTACATGGTCAATTTCTGGAAAAAATAAAAGATAAAGTGGACAGTAAAAAAACTTGGTTATGGTTAACAACAGGTACATTAAAGAAAGAAACAGAGTCACTAATCCTGGCTGCGCAAGAACAAGCTATCCGAACAAATGCCATTAAGGCCAAAATCGAAAAATCCTCTGATGATGCCAAATGCAGACTCTGCAAAGAAGTTGATGAAACTGTTGACCACATACTCAGCTGCTGTAAAAAAATCGCGCAGACTGACTATAAAATGCGGCACAATTCAGTGGCACAAATGATCCACTGGAATTTGTGCAAAAATTATAATATTAAAACAGCAACAAACTGGTGGGAACATAAGCCTGAAAAAGTCATCGAGAGTCAGATGGTCAAGATCTTGTGGGATTTTCGCATACAAACGGATAAAATACTGGCGCATAACACACCAGACATCACACTGGTTGAGAAAAATAAGGTTACAATCATAGACATCGCAATACCAGGTGATAGCAGGGTCGCCGAGAAGGAATATGAAAAAATCACAAAATACCAGGACTTAAAAATCGAAATCCAACGATTATGGCACAAACCAGCAGTGGTAATTCCAGTGGTAATCGGCACACTGGGTGCTATTCCAAAAGCACTGGAATTACATTTAAAACAGTTAAAAATTGACAAAATCACCATCAGTCAAATGCAAAAGGCTGCACTGCTTGGATCTGCACGTATATTACGAAAATACGTTACGACGTCCTAGGCCCCTGGGTGGGGCCCAACTAGTAATTAATGCCAAATCCGGCGAAACAACTGGCTGCTGTGATACACTTCTGATAATAATAATAATAATAATAATAATAATAATAATAATAATAATAATAATAATAATAATAATAATAATAATAATAATAATAATAATAATAATAATAATAATAATAATAATAATAATAATAATAATAATAATAATAATAATAATAATAATAATAATAATAATAATAATAATAATAATAATTTGTTAGCCGCTCCCTCTCCACAAAGGACTCGGGGCGGCGTACAATAAAACATATAAAAACATAAAAACATAAAAACATATATGCAAACACATAAACATACAGATACACGCATATACATAGACATATATGCACGGAGGAGGTAACAATTACATCACATTAATAATATTAAAAAATCAGCCATTAAAATACCCCTTAATAATAACACAATTTAAAAGGACTGTCAGGAGGAATAAGAAAAACTACGGTTGAGCCAGGCCAGATAATTGAAAAAGGTGGGTCTTAAGCTTTACACGGAAGGAGCGGAGATCGGAAGTAATCCTGATGTCACGGGGGAGGTCATTCCACAGGGCTGGGCCCATCACAGAGAAGGCCCTGCTCCTGGGTGTCGCCCCCCGACACTGTTTAGTGGACGGCACCCGGAGAAGTCCCTCTCTGTGTGAGCGGATTGGTCGTAGGGATGTATGGGGCAGGATGCGATCCCGCAGGTAACTAGGTCCTGTGCCATGAAGCGCTTTAAAGATCGTAATCAAAACCTTGAAATGCACTCGATAGACTACAGGAAGCCAGTGCAGCTCGCGCAGGAGAGGTGTTGCAGGGGAGTATCTGGTCCTCCCCATAATCACCCACGCGGCCGCATTCTGGACCAGCTGCAGTCTCCGAGTGCATCTCAAGGGAAGCCCCATGTAGACAGCATTGTAGTAGTCCAGGCGAGATGTCACCAGCGCATGGGTGAATAGGGAGGAAAAGACCGAAGTTCAATACTAGAAAGACTATTGTCTGAAGATATTTGGACTCTATTATCCATTATATTTTGTTGGTCCCAGATAGAGTTGCATTTTCACATTTGAGACTGGTGAACAAGTTCTATTTGTGCTAACTCAGAAAGCTCAAACTGCCCAAAGAGCTGCCGATTCAGTTCTACAAAAGAATTATTGAGTCTGTCCTCTGCTGCTCCATAACTGTCTGGTTTGGCTCTGCAGCCCAACAAGACAGACACAGACTTCAATAGATAATTAGAATGGCAGAAAAAACAATTGGTACCAATCTGCATTCCATTGAGGACCTGTACGCTGCACGAGTCAAAAAGAGGGCCATAAAGTATCTACAGACCCCTCACATCCTGGACATCGTTTCATCTTCTACCCTCAAAATGATGCTGTATGGCACTGCACTCCAGAACAACTAGACACAAGGACAGTTTTTCCCCAAATGCCATCACTCTGCTTAACAAGTAATTCCCACAACACTGTCAATAATTTACTAAGACTGTAATGCTATTATTATTCTCTTTCCTCCTAGTATCTATCTCTTCCTACTTATGACTATAATGATCTTGCTTGTATTTTTCAATTTACATTGTGTTTATTTATTTCCTAGTACAATTTGATAGCTTATTAGTAACCTTGACTATCACTAACTGTTGTATCTTTTTATTCTTGATGAATGAATTTTATTCTCCTTATGTACACTGAGAGCATTTGCACCAAAGAGAAATTCACACTTGGCCAATAAATTATTCTATTCTATTCTATTCTATTCTATTCTATTCTATTCTATTCTATTCTATTCTATTCTATTCTATTCTATTCTATTCTATTCTATTCTATTCCATCCCATCCCATCCCATCCCATCCCATCCCATCCCATCCCATCCCATCCCATCCCATCCTATCCTATCCTATCCTATCCTATCCTATCCTATCCTATCCTACCCTACCCTATCCTATCCCATTCCACTCCACTCCACTCCACTCCACTCCACTCAATTCTATTCAAACTGAAGAACCAGTTTGGGGGTGTGGCAGGCTTGGGTCGCTGTGGGTTCCAGTGACCCAGGCCACCAAACCACTACCTAGTTCATAACAGTTAACACAAGCATGGTATTCAAATCTTGGGGTGTCCTGTTCCTCTTCTCATCTAATATTTTTATTGATTATACATATGAATAAAATTCATATATTCAAAGCCCAGTAAGGGTATGGCTAGCTGATGAGAGCTAAATAGCTTGAAATAGATCTATACTAGTCTCCCTTTATTTATTTATCAGCACAAATACAACATATATATATATATATATATATATATATATATATATATATATATATATATATATATATATATATATATATATATATATATATATATATATATATATATATATATATATATATATATATATATTGTGTGTGTGTGTGTGTGTACGTGTGTGTGTACGTGCACACACACACACACCTGGAAGCCAGCACTAGTCAACAAATTGTTCTTTCAGTTTTGTGCATTTATTATTCTCGTTGCGGAGAATATGTAAAATTAAGTATTTCATTTTTTAAAAAATCATACCTCCCTGTAGGTATTCCCAATAAAAATAATTCCAGTTTCCAGCTGGCTCATGTTTAAGGAGAGACATGGGTTCAAGTCGCTGTTCATCTTGGAAGCTCACAGATGACCATGGGTCAGTCACATCCCTTACAGAAAGCTTTTGTAAGGAAATATTGGAGGCATATCGCTCTGATACAAAGAAATAACAAAAACGACAAGGGATTGTAAAGCTATATTATATGATGAATGGTTAAGGAACTAGGTATGTCTAGCCCAGGGTGTCAAACTCAAGGCTTAAATGCTTACCGTATTTTTTTGGAGCATAAGACGCACCAGAGTATAAGAGGCACCAAGGTTTTGAAGAGGCAAATTTTTTTAAAAAAGTTTTTGCACTCTGCAAACCTCCCCAAAACGGCCCATTTTTAAATGAAAATGGGCTTGTTTGTTTTTCTAAAAAAAGGCATGAATAGCCTTTAGGGGGCTTGCAGAGTGCTCCTGGCAGGTGCTCCCAAATGAGCAAAAAGTTTTTCGTGAAAACAAGCTTGTTTTTTGTCACAAAAATTGCATGCATAGCCTTTAGGAGGCTTATAAAGTACTCCTGGGGATTGGGGGGGGGGGGAAACATTGAGCAAAAAACAGGCCGCTTTTCACTCATTTCTGCCTTTCCTAGCCCCCAGGAGCACTCTGAACGCTTCCTAGAGGCTCTGCATGACCATTTTGGTGAAGGGGACGGGGTCTGGGAGGCAAAGAATGCTGTATTCGGTGTATAAGACACATCCAGATTTCCCACCTCTTTTTTGAGGGAAAAAGGTGTGTCTTATAATCCGAAAAATACGGTAAATGTACGTTTGGCCCACGGGGCCATCCTGGAAATATCAAAGGACTGGCCCGTGATGCCTCTGCCGGCCAAAATGGGCAGTACGTGGGCCCCTAACGGCCACTTTTTCAGCCTCCCTGGCCTCCAGAAGCACTTTGCCCCACAAAACCTCCATGCAGCCTGTTTTTGGCCGGCGGAGTGCTCCTGGAGGCTGGAGAGGCTGAACATGGGCTGCACAGGGTCTTGGAAGGACTCTGATCAGCCCGTTTTTGGCTGGCAGAGTGCTGCAGGAGGCATCCGTCCCTTCTCTCCACTCCCCCATTCCCCGCTGACCCGCGGAGGAGAACTGCAATGCTGATCCACCCCTCGAACAAATCCAGTTTGACAGACATGGTCTAGCCTAACAAGGAGACGTTTTAGGGTAACATGATAACTACCATATTTTTTGGAGTATAAGATGCACCTTTTTCCCTCAAAAAAGAGGCTGAAAATCTTGGGTGCGTCTTATACACTGAATACAGCATTTTTTGCCTCCCGAAAACCCAGCCCCTTTACCAAAATGGTCATGCAGAGCCTCTAGGAAGCTTTCAGAGTGCCCCTGGGGGCTGGGGAGGGCAGAGATGAGCAAAAAATGTCCCGTGTTTTGCTCAATTTTACCCCCCCCAACCCCCAGGAGCACTCTACACACCTCCTAAAGGCTATCCATGCCCTTTTTTTGGACAAAAAATGCACCCGTTTTGCCCCACCCCCTGAGCACTCTACAAGCCTCTTAAGGGCTATTCATGTCCCTTTTTCTGGAAAGAATGGGCCTTTTTGCAAAAAATGGGCCATTTTTGAGAGGTCTGCAGAGTGCAAAAACTTTTTGTTTTAATTTGCCTCTTCAAAACCTTGGTGTGTCTTATACTCCAGTGCGTCTTATACTCCGAACAATACAGTAATCAATGAAATACTTTGTCCTCTGGGGTTGTGGGTGTTTCATCACTGCAGGTTTCCAAGAAAACATTGGGCAACCAGGTGGTATGAGGCCGCGATGATGCCGCAGGTGGCACGCAGGGCCCTCTCTGTGGGCATGCGAGCCATCATCCAGCTCAGCTCCACCATGCATGCATGCATGGATACCTCCTGCACAGCCCAGCTGATTTTCAGGTCTCTGCCGCGTATGCGGGAGACGCACTCCCATGCATGGGGATGGGGAGGTCATGCATGCATGCGGGGTTGCGGCGTGCCTTCCCCCACACCCCATTTTTGGTTCCGGGAGGTTTAAGGGGAGCCTGCTAAGCCCCAAATGGGGCATGAAAGGGTCATGCACATGTGCAAAGTGAGAGTGGGGCTCACATGCATGCGTGGGGGGAGTGCGCAGGGTCACACCTATGCATGGGGGTTTTTGCACATGCATGGGGTGGGTGGGGGGAGCGAGGGGGTTCAAACCCATATGTTCAGGGGGGTTGGCGCATTGCATTTTGGGTGTGGGCACGCGCACGATTTCGGCACATGAGGAGAGAAAGGTTAGCCATTACCTGCTTTCTTAGTTGTTCTTGTCTTCTGGCAGCTGTGCACATGGGCACACTGGGAACAGACTCCAGCTGTTCTTCTCCCTCACTGCTATCTAACTCCCTCTCTACCTCCGATGTAGAACCCTCGTCTGAGCTTTCCTCAACCCCCCCCCCCCAGGACTGATCCATGTTCCTCCCCAACCTCCTTACTCTCTGTCAGTGGTTCACAACAACTTTGTTGAAAGTCTTTGTGAAGGAGAGGAAATTTTTCCCCCACCTTCAATTAACGAGGTGCGGATCGCAGCCCTTCCAAGTAGCATATCTCTGAATAAGCGGTAAATAAAACCCGAAAACCTGAGTTCTAATGAAAACAAACTTTAATATGAAAATAAAAATAAATCTTACTATCTCATTCTTACATTCTGGCAAGAGCAATGTTGCCCACCTCCTCCGGCAGGCAAACGAAAGATCAGACGGAAAGTACAAGAATGTGCGACGTATTATGAAACGTGTTAGGAGACATGCGCAGTAAATCATTGTCAGAGAAGAAAAACATTTCTACAGTATAACTCAGAATAGAAGCTCAAGCTAGACAAACAAATTAACGTAGTGACAGTCTTAACTTTGAATTCCATGGAAAAAAATGAATGGAGAAAAAGAGAAAGTGGGAGGAAAATCATGTTTAGATATCATCTCGAATCTGTCCCTTCACTGTTTCACAGTGTCTTGGAAGAGTCATGGAAGACTTAATAATAAATACAAGACTCTAGGTCTGGGAATGGGCTTTAGCATTTGTCCAGATAAAAGCAGATGTGATTCACGTTGATTCTAAATTATCTATTGTGGGCACAGTCTCTGTGTATACAAGATTATGGGAACTGAGAGACGTTTCTCAAGCTTCTGTAGAAAATGAAGCATTCCATCAATGAAGGTTTAACTTTTTTGCTTTCTGTAGTTGAAAAAAATTAGGACTAATGCAATCCATAATACCAATAACACTTAGACTAACATAGTCTTCACAGTGCTTTACAACCCTCTCTAAGAATCAGAATATTGCCTCCAACTCATTTTACCCACCTCAGAAACATGGAAGGCTGAGTCGACCTTGAGCCTGGTGGGATTTGAACTGCCAAATTGCAGGCAGCCGGCAGGCAAGAGAAATAGCCTGCAGTACCGCACTCTAACCACTGTGCCACTGAGGCTCCTAAAAAAGTTTAATGAGAGTTTATCTTTGTTGGTGTGTCTTCAGAGAATTTCCTGTCTTGGGATGGCATTTGAAGGTTCATCCAAAGATATCATCCTTGGGTATTTACTACTGACCAAGCATGGATGCTCATGGGAAATTAAAGAAGATATCCTTAGAGATTGCATTCCAAGCCTCCATGCAATTAAACTTTATATGATGCAATCTCCTAGACGCTGTTGAAATGTTAAGGGAAATCTTGCTCAAGAAGTCTATCATTTCCCCCTCAAAACACGATGTGCCATTTTCCATAGTTCTTCAAATCTCTACGTTGATGAATGGATAGAGAGATGCTGTGAAGAGCATCAGGAGAAGACAAGGTGGGTAATGAAGGAAGAAGTCAAGGTAATGGTAGATGGTCCATGGACAATTTAGGTCCATGTTTCTTAGAACAAGCTCATGGAACACAATTTCACTGCTAAAATTACTTTGACTTCCTAGGATTTATGCACCTTCACCTCCACCTGGAGATGGACATCTTCTATTTTATTTCTAATACTCCCTTTTTCATTTACATCAATATTATTGAAATTCTCAAAACATATGTGTTGCTTGTTTGGATGGCTATAAACAGGGGTGGGGTGGCATTAAGCCAGTTTGGACTGGTTCGGGTGGACCGATAGCTCCAACGATTAGCGGCTAGTGGTTCTGTTAAAACTATGCATGCACATGGAGGGCGCGTAAGGCATGGGCGAAGCACGCAATCACCAGACCAGTTATTAAACTGGCAGGATCCCAACACTGGCTATAAATACAATACAATACAATAGCAGAGTTGGAAGGGACCTTGGAGGTCTTCTAGTCCAACCTAGGCAGGAAACCCTATACGGTTTCAGACAAATGGCTCTCCAACATCTTCTTAAAGACTTCCAGTGTTGGGGCATTCACAACTTCTGGAGGCAAGCTATTCCACTGATTCATTGTTCTAACTGCCAGGAAGTTTATCCTCAGTTCTAAGTTGCTTCTCTCCTTGATTAGTCTCCACCCATTGCTTCTTGTTCTACCCTCAGGTGCCTTGGAAAATAGTTTGACTCCCTCTTCTTTGTGGCAACCCCTGAGATCTTGGAACACTGCTCTCATGTCTCCCCTAGTCCTTCTTTCTCTTAAACTAGACATACCCAGTTCCTGCAGCCGTTCTTCATATGTTTTAGTCTCCAGTCCCCTAATCATCTTTGTTGCTCTTCTCTGCACTCTTTCTAGAGTCTCCACATCTTTTTTACATCGTGGTGACCAAAACTGAATGCAGTATTTCAAGTGTGGCCTTACCAAGGCATTATAAAGTGGTATTAACCCTTCACATGACCTTGATTCTATCCCTCTGTTGATGCAGCCTAGAGCTGTGTTGGCTTTTTTGGCAGCTGCTGCACACGGCTGGCTCATATTTAAATGGTTGTCCACTAGGACTCCAAGATCCCTTTCACAGTTACTACTGTTGAGCAAGGTACCACCTATAAATGTATCCCATTCTCTCTAGCTGATGGGTTTATATTCTTTTTTTTCTTGACACTCTCAGATAATATTCTATTTGCTGTACAACACAGTCGTCCATTCTTTATTCTCTCCCTATAGTTTGGTTTCATTCACAAATTCTCTCTTTGTTCGCTCTCAGTCGTCTGTGCTCCATGTTCTCAATAAAATGTTTACATTTCCTCATTTTTCTATCACACTCCATTTTTGTTTTTTAGTAGTTTACTGGTCTCTTTTTTAGATCACTAACAGTATGTAGAACATTTGTGCACAGTTCTCTACTGAGAATTGTTAACTAATTTGCATCAAAATATTTAATCTCTAGACCTACTTTCCAAAATGTCATATTTTGTATGAATTCCCAATCACCTCTTATTTTCTGATAGTGGGAAATGTCATATTTGACACGAAGCCCTAATAGCTCTAACAGTATGTTTTCCTCTAATGGTATGTTTTGGTCTCATGAGTTGTGACATTCCATTGATGGTCATTTTGAAATCGTAACTGCTATTTAAATGTGAGTTCAATCCTAGATAGTGGCAGATGTTTCTCTCTCTGGGCTCATTGAGTTATTGATTGCTGTGAACTCCACGTAGGCATCAAGAAGGGCATCTGGCCATTCAATGCTCAGTTGCCCTTACTCCACCCAATGCAAGGGATTAGAGGATCATTAAAAAAATCATATGTGTTTGTTGAAATGTCTTATTCAGCTATTATACTTACAGACAACATTTGTTATTCTGAATTTAAAATCAAGTTGTCAGACGTGCCTCCTTCAAAATCCAAGAAAGGAAACCCCAAACTTCATTGTTTTGGAGAAAAAAGTACTTTTACTAGATATGAAATGATAGCAATGAAAGTGAAGCAAGGTCTGAGGCTAAAAGTTGTTAAGTAAGTAAGCTCCCCATTAGGAGAGCGAGTGTGCAGAGAAGCGGAATGAGAGTGGTATGGACGAACACGCACAAACCAGCATACAGGGACACTGAATAGTATGAAATATAATAGTTTACTATTTGGAAATATAGAGGTATTCAGTGTCCGGTTAACAGTCCAAGTCATACACGGTTCAGTCATTCAGTTATCAAAAAGTCAGTCTAGCACACAAAACAGCTAACAGTAGTAAACCACAGTACCTCACAATACACCGATCAGCGTCTAACAAACAGAGAGCTAACAGTCATTCTGGCTCCCTCTTATGGCTGCTTGAGGTAACAGCAACCCAATCACATTACAGCAGTACTTAAAGCTACAGTACCACCATCCTAGTTTATATATTGCTAACCCAACTGTTAGCTTATATTACTAACAAAGGTGCAAAAAATATTGAAATATTTCCCAGATCTCTCCCCCCCCCCCACGGACCGAGGCTGAATGCTCAATCCCCAGCTGCCAAGGGTGTCATGTGGGGTGCATCTTTAGGTTGCTTCATCCACCTGGTATGCAGGGACAGTTGACCTTGACTGGGCCTAAACAAGCCCATTCAGCTGCGCTGGAGCAATCCTCCCTCTTCATTCCGAAACATCTCCACCTCCCAAATACCTAACCCCACTCCCCTCCAGTTACTATGGCAAGCGATAGCAAGCAAGCAAGATCGAGGCTGAGACAAACCTTGTGTCCTTTCTCTTGCAATAGTTTGTTTCTGAAAAAGGTTCTTCAGAAATCGTGACCGAATGAAGATCCTACATTTTCTCTCTCTCTCTTTTTTTTTTTTGTAATAAAAGGGGGAAATGAATTTGACCAATTGCACAAGAGCAACTCAATTTATTCTTGTCGGATTGCCAAGTGTTTCGGGACTGGAAAGTGTGATGTATGCCAGCATCTTTCTGCTCTACCTCCTGAGCCTGATGGGCAACGGGCTCATCGTTATGATCGTAATCACGGACCACCATCTCCAAAAGCCCATGTATTTCTTCCTTAGTAACCTTTCTATCAAAGACATCGGATACACCACGGTCTTCATACCTAAGCTGTTGCTGAATTACCTCTCTGCTAACAATTCCATCTGTTTCTATTGCTGCGTGATACAGTTGTGCTTCTACTTCCTTTTTGGAGTCACTGAATTCTTCATCATCACT
>NC_138554.1:7628955-7648955 GCF_964273705.1 Natrix helvetica | reverse complement strand
TATTCTATTCTATTCTATTCTATTCTATTCTATTCTATTCTATTCTATTCTATTCTACTCTACTCTACTCTACTCTACTCTACTCTACTCTACTCTACTCTACTCTACTCTATCCTATGTGGTTTGGAAAATAAATGCCTCCCCCCTCCTCTTTGTTGCAGCTTTCCAAATACTAGAATGTTTGAGCTATCATGTTATCCCTGGTCTTACTTTTCTCTAGACTGGCAATACCCAATTCTTGCAACTGTTCTTCATAGGTTTGGATCTCCAGGCCTTTAATTATCTTAGTTGCTCTTCTTTGAACTTTTCCCAAAGTCTCCCCATTATAGCAGATTGAGGATTTTGTTCTCCTCCAAAACATGTTGAACTACAGTTCTTAGCAACTCTAGTCAATTAAGAAGCGGATATTTAATTCACCAACATACTGTATGGAGGGCTACATGTTTTCTGCCCTTACACTTGGTGACAGATATGAGCTAATTTCACATTACATGCTAACCGCTTGATGGCAGCAAAAGCTTAAGAGAAGAAATTGTGGGGGGAAAACCCAGACTATACTTTATAACTTATGCAAAACCACAGCAAGTATCAGAATGACTTATTGGGCTGTATTTATTATTTTTTTCTTGCTACCGTTCTCGGTTTCAGTAGGCAACCTGCTGGCATCTTTCGTTCCTTGGAGGTTGGGCTACTGTTTCGATTCAATGCTCTTGGTGGCGCTCTTGCACTATGCAAGACAGAACGTTCAAGGCAGAACTAGACTAGAGAAAGTGACTTTTGATCCATGGAAGAAAGCAGTTTTCTATTGCTAATAGAAAGAGAAGAAGAGGAACGAAAGTTATGGGGCCTTAGCTCAACCATGATTCCTTTCTCTTCTTCTTGCTTGCAAAGCTTTCGAACCAAATGGCTTAGAACTCAACTGTATTGTACAAGTTCATGGTAGCTGTTTGGAAGCAGTAAAAGGACACCCAAAACTCTCTTTTGAGTGTTTCTTCTAAGAGGAAGGCCAAGCAGTGGTGGGATTCAGCCAGTTCGAACATATTTGAAAGTACCGGTTGTTAACTTTCTAAGCAGTTTGGATAACCGGTTGTTGGAAGAAATCTCATTTTGTTTTTTCCACTTTACAGGGCTAATCCTGTAAAGAAGGCAAGAAGGAAGGAAACCTTCTGGTGTTGTTTCTAGCCTGATCTTTATTGCCCTGCTTACAGAAACTGCCTCTCCCGTTAACCCTTATTACATTGTAACAGCTAAGACGAAACACCCATCAACCTGAGTGATGTTGAGTTGGCCAAGCCCACCCAGTCACATGACCATCGAGGCCCGCCTACCTAGCTGGTCATTAGAGCAGAGAACCGGTTGTTAAATTCTTTGAATCCCACCACGGTGGCCAAGAGCCACTAAACAGGACACGGATACTAAAAGAAGCAACTTCTAAAATGCAATCTGAGTTCTCCAAGAGGCTTGGGACTATCATCTTGGACCAAAGGAACTCAGGCCTAGCAGAAAAAACCTGAAAGAAGGCAAACTCCTTGTCTGCCTGAGGAATTCTAGAAGTTCCCTTTGAAAGAAAAGTGGGTTGCTCCAGGTTCGACTCAGTTCAGCCAAACCGGTAGTGGAATTCAGACCTGGGTCGCAAAATCGGCAGTGACCCAAGCCTGCCATCTCCCGAATCGGTTCCCTCACTGGCGCTGGGCCACTGCCATTTTGGTTTTTAGTGATTGTGCTTGCGCAGTTCACTGTAAATTGTTCTGCGCATGTACAAAGAACAATTTACATTGAACAGTGCACGCACGTACGCGAACAAAGCGAGCTTGCTGAAATGGTTGTTACAAGGATTGGCTGGCCATGCCCACCCTGTCTCTCCCCTCCCAGGTGTTTCCATGCAGCCCATTCATCATGCCAGGTAACTGCAGGGCCCGCAGGGAGGCTCTGGGAGAGCAAAAAAGGGGCCTCCTGGAAGTCCAGAAACAGATCTATTTCTAGCCTCCTGAGGGTCTCCGAAGCCCAGGGGAGGCTGTTTGCACCCTCCCGGAGGCTCAGGGAAAACCTCTGGAGCCTGGGGAGAGAGAAATTGCCCCCCCTGCAATGGTGCAGGAGGCAGACTAGGCCACACCCACCATGGCCACGCCTGCCCAGTAACTGTCAAGAGAACTGGTTGCTAACATTTTTCAATCCAACCCCTGGTGGCATTCTTCTCCAAAGTTGAAACATGTCCATGCCTTCCAATTTCTCTCTGTAGGGTTTCATTATTAGCCTCCTCATGGTTCTTCTTTGAATCTATTCCAGTTGGTTGACTAGAACTTTATAAAGTTAGCTGCTGAAAACAGCTCTTGAAGCTCACCCAGAAGTTACAATTGATCTAGAATGTGATGGCTTGCACAGTGTTGGTTGCTTGTAGATTCAGCCCTTTTAGACCTCTGTGTTTTGACCTAGGCTTCCTGAGACAGTTTATAGTTATAGTTTATAGTTTATTTAATTTATAGACTGCCCCCTCTCCCCGTAGGGACTCGGGGCGGTGTACAGACCATTCGTAATCAAAACAATAAAATGACATAAGACATAAGACATGCAACATAAACAACTCACACACACGGTCTGTTATAAAATCCCAAAACCAATTAAATATTAAGAACAATTTTAAAACCCATTAAAACCCCAATATAAAATTTAAAAAGCCATCCAGGAAGGTTCGAATAGATGTTAAATGCAGTTACGATTATGGTTGTAATTAAGCCAGACCTGCTACTCGAAACAGGTGGGTCTTGAGTTTCTTGCGGAAGGAGCGGAGATCAGAGGTGGTTCTAATATCGGGGGGGAGGTCGTTCCAGAGGGTTGGGCCCATCACAGAGAAGGCCCTACTCCTAGGCACCGCCCGCCCGCACTGTTTAGCGGATGGTACCCGGAGGAGGCCCTCTCTGTGAGAGCGGATTGGTCGCAGGGATGTATGGGGTAGAATGCGATCCCGCAAATAACTAGGTCCCGAGCCATGGAGCGCTTTGAAGATGACAATCAACACCTTGAAATGCACCCGAAAGGCCACAGGTAGCCAGTGCAGCTCGCGCAGGAGAGGTGTTACATGGGAGTACTTAGTACTCCCCATAATAACCCGCGCAGCTGCATTCTGGACCAGCTGGAGCCTTCGGGTGCATCTCAAGGGGAGCCCGATGTAGAGAGCATTACAGTAATCAAGGCGAGAAGTCACTAGGGCATGATTGACTGTGCAAAGGGCGTCCCGCTCCAGTAAGGGACGCAATTGGCGCATCAGGCGAACCTGATGGAACGCCCCCCTAGCCACGGCCGTCACATGATCATCTAGTGACAGCCGGGAATCTAGGAGGACGCCCAAATTGCGTACCCTATCCACCGGGGGCAGTTGTACCCCCCCAATGGCCAGAGATGGAACACATTGGCTAAAGCGGGGCGCCGGTAGCCACAGCCACTCCGTCTTGGAAGGGTTGAGTCTGAGTCTGTTGTCGCCCATCCAGACCCGCACGGCTTCCAGACACCGGGACATCACCTCGACGGCTTCCTTGTAAAAAGCACACACTTAGTCCCAAAAAGCCTCTTTTTATTTCAACAAATGTGAATTATGTTCATTCACAGTCCGTAATAAGTCAAAAATAGTTTGTAAAGAGTCCGACAGAAGTCAGCCAAAGTCTTTTGGGATAAGGCTGATAAGCACCCATCTTTATCTCCTTTGAAACACTGCCAAAGACCTAATTAGCAATTAGCTTTGCAAGGCCACACAGAGCACAGAGTCACCACGGAGCTTCAGACATTAAACTGACCAGAACGAACGAAGTTGCTTCCTGAAAAGGCTCATGGGCCTTTGCTCCTCCTTTATGTTTTATGGGAGGGGCCAATCATCTCCAAGCCTTACTCCCAAGTTGCCCCTTTTGTCTTAACTTTTCTTGCCTTCTGGCAGCTCTCTGCATGGGTGAACTGGGAACAGGCTCCTGTTGTTTCTCTGCCTTGCTGATGTCCGACTCTGGAAGCTCTAGAGGGAGCACATAACTGGCAGATAACCTGGTCCCCTCTCTGCCTCTGATGCAGAGCCCTTGTTCGAGCCTTTCCCAGACCCCAGGACTGGCCCATGTTCCTCCCCAACCTCCTCACTGTCCGACTGCTGCAAGCTCTGCAGGCTACTGGCAGACCACAACACTTTATTGTACAAGCTACACTGGGTCTAGGTTTTCTTCTAATGCACTTCAAAGTGTTGACAATCACTTTTATAGACATATCTGACACATAGTTAAACAATTTATGGGATTCCCAGTGGATATTTGTCCATCCTAACAGATTACATAAAGTAGACACATTCCAGGCCCCTTCTCTTAAATGATGATGTTGGAAGACATCTCCATCTGGTTCAGTTCCAAGTGGGGAGAAAGACACTGGAAGCATGGAGGCTGATTGGAAAAATGGTTTATTGATGAACAGGACCACGTGATTTTGAAGTCCTGGGCAGCTGACCCCATGGAGTGGAGTTTGAGGGTTATTTATACCCTCTCTTGGGGCTTTCCCTTGAGCTTCCTGTTCCTGTGCAAGCTATTGGCTGCTGTAGGGGTGACAGCTAACATTGTAGGTTTTCTGAGTCAAGCTTGGTTGAAGCGTGGGCTGATGCAATGAAGTGGTTTGTTGTGCAATTTCTATTGTGGCTGAATGACTTTTCCCTGAAGGATAATCCCATCATCCTGGAGCTGAAGGTCTTTTGTTTTGTAGATAGACTGGCCCAGTCTTTCTTAATGGGCACCAAATATCTACTGGGGACAGAGAGCTGAAGCTCTGAGTTTCTGTCTCTCAGGATTTCCATCTCTCTTTTAGGGCAAATATAATATTCTGCCTTTCTAAATATTTCTCAAAATATTCCATTCTTCTAGCAGGGGTGACTTCCCTCAGGGGATAGGCAGGAACCAAGAAAAGAAGGGAAATTTCTGAAATGCAAAATTATTTGCTCATCCTGGAGTATGTGAGAACATGCAAATGCTCAAGTGATGTGGCCACTGTAAATATGTCACCCTTGCAATGTGAACCCAAGACAAATACTGATCTGATATTACAGGATGGGCTGGTTTCCTTACATTTACCTCCTTCTTCTATGTTTGCCTGGTAAGTAACAACTACAGGTATTGTGTAGAGCTACCCCAAACTGATATGAGATGTAACATCACTAATTCCAAAGAAGGAGAATCAAAACCAAAGATTAACTTTTTTCATTAAATGTATTCAATGTTAATTATTATGTATGAAGATATTTCCTGTTGTCCTTCTGAAATACATAATTTTGGAGCAGAATGGCAGATGGCTGTGATAAGATTAACCTCCCTCTGAGTCCTTCAGACAGTGCTTAGATTTCACCATTTTAATTTTGAACTATCCTAAACAATCTATGCAGGGATATGGTGGCTCAGTGGCTGAGACACTGAGCTTGTTGACCAGAAAGATCAGCAATTCGGCGGTTTGAATCCCTAGAGCCACATCATGGAGTGAGCTCCTGTTACTTGTCCCAGCTTCTGCCAACCTAGCAGTTTGAAAGCATGTTAAAATGCAAGTAGTAAAATAGGAACCACCTTTGATGAGAAGGTAACGGCGTTCCGTACACCTTCGGCATTTTGTCAGGCTGGCCACATGACCTCGGAGAGGTCTTCGGACAGCGCTGGCTCTTCGGCTTTGAAACGAAGATGAGCAATGCCCCCTAGAGTCAGGTAGAACTAGCACATACTGTGTGTGCAAGGGGAACCTTTACCTTTAAACAGTCTATACATCTATAACATCTGTGAAATTCTGAATTTGGATTCCATAGTTCTCAACTGAAACTTTAATTTGCTCATTGGAATTCCTACAGCCTTGTAGCACAGATTCTGTGACAACGGTCATAGAAAACTGTGTAGGAATGTGGGAAGATGTTTTTTTTTCCTCCATAGTCCAAAATCTCTTCCAATATACAGTAGCCTTTGTTCAGATGGAAAAAAGCACATGGAATTAATACATGGTTTTTAATGACGGGCTAAAATCCAGAGTGCATAGGGAAAAAAGAAGACGACTACATGGAAAATTAAAAAAAATATTTAAAACTTAAAACAAAATCCCTTGTTTCCTTGTTTTTAATCTTATATTTCTATTATCAGGCTCTTTGGAATCCACAACTTTAAGTCAACCCGTGACAGCAACGGCAGTTCCAAGAACTTCTGTAACTCTAGAATGCTTGGCTTCTGGCTATGATATTAACCGGCATCATATACATTGGACAACTCAACCCGCTGAGACAGGACTTGTTTACATAGGTGGCTTCAGACCTAGAGATCCCATCATTATTGTTAATAAATTTAAAGGACGGGTGGCCCTTTTCACTACTGGCTCGACAAGCAAACTGAGGATCGACGGCCTGACAGCTGAAGATACGGCTATCTATTATTGCGCAAGAGGATTGCCCCACAATGACACGGCGCAATCTTTCCTCTGTACCAAATCCATTCTGAGAATGCAAGTATTCAGCCGTGTATTTCTTAACAACAAGGTGGTCTCCCACTTCCCCTTTCTTTCAGGGCCTACTTCAAAGAGAGTTCACTGAACACAGTTTGAGTCATAAATAAAGCTGAAGTTGTTGACCCTTTCCCTGCCAAAGTAGAGAGAACCAACATCCAGAATCACGTCTTCTCTGGAGCTCTGGTCTTGGTGGGGAAACACAAATATTGGGCTATCCTTTGGTTATGACAGAAAGATGGAGAAATTGTGTTGGCCTGTAGTATTTTCCCTTCAATAGAACTACTATGATATTAGCCACAAAATCCCCTAAATGAATATAGGAGCATCGAGTTTCCTTCAAATTAAAGATCAACTCTAGTCACTTCATGAATATATCATCGGTAGTAACAATGTGGAATTACTTCTTCTTCTTCTCCTCCTCCTCCTCCTCCTCCTCCTCTTTCTTGTATGCTGCCTCTGCCCCTCCCCTTCTTCCTCCTTCTTCTCCCCCTCTCCCCCTCCCCCTTCTTCCTTTCTCCTTCCTCCTTCCTACTCTCCATCCCCTCTTCCTCTACTCCTCCTGTTTTACCCCTCCTCTTTCTCCCCCCCTTTCTTCTTTCTCTTCTTCATCACCTTCAATTTGTGAATCAGGCGGAACACAAGCTGATAAATTTGTTAACCGGATCACAGGGTTGTTCAGTGAATTTGAATTTCCTTGTTGACTTTGCTTGCTGGAAGCCAGGTGGGAAAAAATCACAAATACTGATTCCATGCCCTGGGATGCTGCAATCCTCATAAATACATTGTTTTTATACATAAATACATAAATATTCATTGCCTGAACTTTGATCATACCATGAGACCCTCATGAATTCAAGTACTGGTCTTAAGCACCAAGATCAGATTTTTGTCGACACCATCCTAACTTCAATAAACAGTCAGTCAGTGATCAAAGTCTGTATAGATTCTTGTTGGAATATAAACTAGAGGAGGAGCATGTCAAAGAAACCATGGTCGTCTGGGCGAAATTTTTTGGTTACAATGTGGAATTGGCTAAGTGGGAAAAACTTTGGATACTTAATCAGAAACTAACATTGGCTACGGCGTATAAAGAAAATCTTTAGAAGACGTTCTACAGATGGCATCTCCCACCAGCACGGCTTTCCAAAATGTTTAAAAATCTGGCCCCAAATTGTTGGAAGTGTAAAAAAACACCAGGCACTTTCTATCATATGTGGTAGACGTGCAATGAGGCAAAAAAATATTGGAAAATGATCCAATCATGGTTAGAACAAATGGTGGGAGAACAAATTATGCTTAAACCAGAAACTTTTCTCCTAGGCATAATACCAAAGGGGTTCAAGAAAGATACACTTTATCTAATTATACATATACTGACTGCAGCGCGCATAACCTATGCACAGCATTGGAAAAAAGAAAATACACCATCAGAGCTAGATATAATCAGAAAAGGGTTGGCCTGTGCAGAAGCAGATAGGCTCACTCTTGAACTTAAAAATAAAGGGGAATCAGAATATTTTGAAGTATGGAATAGATTTTATGATTGGTATAAGACAAGATGACAAGACTGGAACCAATGTATATATTGTGATTGGACAGAAGGATAGACAATGTATTAAGTAGATTAATTGTTAATGGTTGAAACTAGCTGTATATAATGTGAATGTATGGTCACTCCGACTCCGCGGTATTGCATTGTTTTAAATGTAAAAATAATAAAAATATATCAAAAAAATAAATAAACAGTCAGTCAGATTTTGCTATAAAGATGTAATTTTTCTTGGATCTGATGAGAAGAGATGTGATAAAAATAGTAAATAATTTTTTTACTTAATTACAATAATAATAAGGAAGTGCTAATGGATCATTTTTAACAATTTCTACATGTGTTGGCATTGGTAAAAGTAATTAGATATAAGCCTTTAAAAAAAAGGGGGGATGTTTAGATATCTTATTAATTGATTTTATTTTTCAGAATACGCTATAAGAGGGCAACTATTGGAGGTTTAATGGAATAGTTAAGGAATGCCAGTAGGTGGTTATGTCTTTAACTACAAATGATTCCAGATAAAAGCACGTTTAAATAATTCCAGCTATATGAGAATGGTGATACATTGATAGTAACATACATAAAGATTCTTCATTTAAAATGTACAACTCAATATGAAGGAAGTATAAATAACGATTGTGGTAATAACACACGAAACCTATTTGTAACCAAACGACACACTTTCTACAAGGTGCAATGAAGGATGATTCTTTTGTGTGTGTGTGTTTCTGTTTAATTAAAATAATAAAAAAAATTGGGGGGAAAAAAACAGTCAGTCATTTGCACATTGATGGCAATTTGTATTTTATTCTTTTTTTTTAAAAAAAGCTTTTATTTAGTTTGCATATATCCACATATAAATATAAAATTATTATTATTATTATTATTATTATTATTATTATTATTATTATTATTATTATTATTATTATTATTATTATTATTATTATTATTATTATTATTATTATTATTATTATTATTATTATTATTATTATTGCATCAACAGAATTGTATCACAGCGGCCAGTTGTTTCACTGGATTTGGCATTGGTTACTAGTCGGGCCCCACCCAGGGGCCTAGGACGTCGTAACATATTTTCGTAATATACGTGCAGATCCAAGCAGTGCAGCTTTTTGCATTTGACTGATGGTGATTTTGTCAAGTTTTAACTGTTTTAAATGTAATTCCAGTGCTTTTGGAATAGCACCCAGTGTGCCGATTACCACTGGAATTACCACTGCTGGTTTGTGCCATAATCGTTGGATTTCGATTTTTAAGTCCTGGTATTTTGTGATTTTTTCATATTCCTTCTCGTCGACCCTGCTATCACCTGGTATTGAGATATCTATGATTGTAACCTTATTTTTCTCAACCAGTGTGATGTCTAGTGTGTTATGCGCCTGTATTTTGTCTGTTTGTATACGAAAATCCCATAGGATCTTGACCATCTGATTTTCGGTGACTTTTTCAGGCTTATGTTCCCACCAGTTTGTTGTTGTTTTAATATTATAATTTTTGCACAAATTCCAATGGATCATTTGTGCTACTGAATTGTGCGGCAATTTATAATCAGTCTGCACGATTTTTTTTACAGCAGCTGCATATGTGGTCAACAGTTTCATCAACTTCTTTGCATTATTATTATTATTATTATTATTATTATTATTATTATTATTATTATTATTATTATTATTATTATTATTATTATTATTATTATTATTAATATCTTTTTATTCATAAACATTTGGGATACAGTGTATTGTCAGTTCATATCATTTACAAAAAAAACAAAGAAAGAACAAAAAGAAATATTAACACATATACTAATAAGGATAATAATAGTGTAACAGAATAATTTTAACTAGATTTCTCTTTACATTGGCTTATTTGTACTTCTTTTAATCATATTAGCATATTTATAATTAGAAACTGTTAGGTAAGCTCCCCGTTAGGAGAACAAGTGCGTGCAGAGAAGCGTAGTGAGAGTGGTGTAGAAGAACACATAAACCAGCATACGGAGACACTGAATTGTAAAACAGATAGCGTTGTACTTCTGTGGAAATAGAGCCATGCAGAGTCCAATTCCTACACGGTTAAGACAGTCAGTCATCAACGTTTGCAGTTAAGGGGTCATCCAAAAAACACAGTCCAGAATCATATAAACAGTTCAGTACACAAAAGTCACTAACAGTTATCCAACAATCAGCATCTAACAATCAATCTGGCACCATCTTATGGTCGCTTGAGGAAACAGCAACCAATCACATTCACAGCAATAATTAAAGATACAGTATTACTATCATGGTTATATAATGCCAACCCATCCTAACATAAACTACCTTTATTTTTAATTCATACATAGCAATAATCTGTCTTAATCTAATCTCTACCACTTATCTCTAACCCCTCATAAAGTCTATTCCATGTTAAGTAATATTCTTCTTTGTCCTTTACTTTTAATGTCAATCTGTCCATCTCTGCACAGTCTTAATATTTTCCGAATTACGGCCTCATCTAATGGAGTGTTCTCATTTTTCCAACATTGTGCAAATAGAATTCTTGCTGTTGCCAGTACCCACAAAACTAACTATAAATAGTCCCTTTATTCCTAATGCCACGTAACGGAGTGAGCTCCCATTACTTGTCCCAATCTAGCATTTCGAAAGAACGTAAAAATGCAAGTAGAAAAATAGGAACCACCTTTGGTGGGAAGGTAACAATGTTCCGTGCACCTTCGGCATTTAATCATACCGGCTACATGACCACGGAGACGTCTTCAGACATCGCTGGCTCTTCGGCTTTGAAACAGAGATGAGCACCGCCCTCTAGAGTCAGGAACGACTAGTACATATATGCAAGGGGAACCTTTACCTTTTTCATATATTTTCATTAGCATTATACCTAACAACACTATTTCTGGTTTCAGATCTATATGTTGCTTGATCATCTTTTCCAACCAAGTACGTATTTTTGTCCAATATTTTCCACCACACATATGATAGTAAGTCCCTGGAGTCTGATTACACTGCCAACATTTGGTGGACATATTGCTGAACATTTCTGCCAATCTTGCCAGTGGCAAGTGCCAATAAATATAAAATTAGAAGGCTGGACCGGATGAGAAATGGGAGAGTGGGGAGCATGGAATATAATAAGTAATAGAAGGAAATTATAGCCAACAATTAACATCATGAAGTTCTTGTTTCTGTACTAATATGAGAAAAAAAATTGCAATATAAGTAGAGAGACAGATACAAAATTCAAATGAGAAGAGGAAGAACATTTCTGAAATGCAAACTAATTTGCATCTCATGGATTATATACGAATTGGCTGTCAAAACTATCCAATTGTTCAAATAGATGACCTTAAGTCCCCGAATTCGAAGGAAAGATCCATCTGACATTATGAAAGACTTCAATTATATTAGCCTTACCATTTTGCTCTTTTTGACTGGTGAGTAAACATGTTTCATTTGGTCAGTTTAATATACTGTGTTTCCCCGAAAATAAGACAGAGTCTTATTTTCTTTTGACCCCCCCCCCAAAAAAAGCGCTTGGCCTTATTTTTGGGGAGGTCTTATTTTTGAGGTGCAGGAGGCCCCTTAACCTCGGCCCACAGCCCATGGATCAGCTGAACTCCATCCAGCCACCTCATTGGAAATAGTAGTCCATGATATATTTTTTTTCATGTTGCATTGAATCTTAGAGTGAGATGGAATACATGGAAAGAATATGAATTCAGGAAGAAGAAAAAAAGGAACGGGGTGTTATCCTTCTGCATTTGTAATCTTTTAATGTCCTTATGCTGTTCTATTTTAACAGGTGTTTCTGCCACTATTACTTTGACCCAGTCTCCGGAAGCATTGGTACTTCCAGGAAGTTCCATTACTCTGACTTGTACAGCGTCAGGATATAATATCAACGACCACCATCTGAGCTGGATTTGTCAATATAAAGATGAAGGCCTTGTCTTTATCACATCCTTCAGGACTGGATATACCACGTACACTGCCAATAAATTTAAGGGCCGTGTTACCCCTTCCACCCACGGCTCGACAGCACAGCTAAGGATAGATGCACTAAAAGTAGAAGATACTGCCACCTACTACTGCGCAAGCAACACAATGACTGAATTTGGAAGTGCCGCTGCCCAAAATCTTGTAGGAGGGCCCAACATATCTTCTTGATGGGTTTTCCTCCCCTCTTTCCATGATTGCTTTCACTTCCTCATTTGAAGAGAGTTAGAGTCAGCCAAATGCTTTCTAGATTTCCTTCTTTTCACATCTGGATGCAAACAGAAGCTGATATTTTTGTCACACTTCATCAGCCATGCTGAGCTGGAAACCCAATGGTTGACTTCCTTGTATCCTACCAGGTCAAAAATGGTTTTGGAGCTTCCACGATACAGATAACAAATTAACAGAGTTGGAAGGGACCTTGCAGGTCATCTAGTCTTTTAAACTTGTAATTTTATATTGGGGTATTTTATTTTTAATCTTATTATTGCTATTTCTATGTATTGTAATGATTGTTGTGTGATTTTTATACCTCCTCTGTGTAACGTGTAATGTGTAATTGTTTAATTGTATAATATGTGCTTTTTATTTATTGTACGCCGCCCCGAGTCCCTTCGTGGAGATGGGAGCGGCTAACAAATCTAATAAATAATAATAATAATAATAATAATAATAATAATAATAATAATAATAATAATAATAGTCCAACCCCCTGCCCAAGCAGGAGACCCTACATCTGCCTCTACTTAGGATTGAACTCACAACCTCCTGATTGTGAGGCGAGAGCTCTACCCCTAGGCCACAGCAGCAGGTGCAGTGAGGTGAGACATAGCTGAGAACTCCTTTGAGTGCTTTCTTGTGACTGGCTGGGTGGCCGAAGCTCGACTCCTTTTTGATTTGATCATGTGATCTCCATTGCCTCCTGCAAGTTGCAATGGGATGAATATCGAATGGTACAATAGTACATTTCATTATCCAACAAGGTAACATTGTTAGGGATAAGGTTTTGGAGAACTAAAGATTGTTGATTAGTTGTGGAATATGCAGCTCCCAGTTCTACATTCCTCTAATAATGTGATGGCGAACCTATGGCATGCGTGCCACAGGGGGTATGAGGAGCCATTTGTTAGGGCACGCAAGGCATTGCCCTGTCAGCTCCAGCTGACTTCAGCCTTCTTTTTCAGCCGTTTTCACCCTCCTGTTCCTGAACTTCTGAGTTGCCTGTACGGCTGTTTTTTTGCCTTCCGGAGCCTTCAGGGAAGCCTCCGGAGGGCCTCCGGAGGGATAGGGAGGCTGTTTTCACCCTCCCCAGGCTCTTAGCAAGCCTCTTGAGCCTGGGGAGGGCAAAAATGTGTCTATTGCAGGCCAAAAGTGGAGCAGGAGAGGTCAGGGGTTACACACGCATGCATGCCAGGGGGAGTGCATAGCATTATGGGGGTGGGTATGCCCACACACGACACCCTGCACTCTCCCTGCTTTTGGCACAAGCTCTGAAAAGGGTTAGCGATCACTGCTAAAAGAATAACACCTCTTAATCTATTAGTTCTTACTGTCAGAATTAAACCTTCCATTCCCCCCCACCATTTAGTCATAAGTGATGAAGCTTCTTGGATGGGAAGCAAAACATCTTCAATGAAAAACAAAGACAACCCAGTTACCTTTTGCAAAAGTACTTTTGAGACAACCATGGTCTGGATAACTGAGGATGTCCAAGATAAATGAATAAAGACGGTTAATTTAGGAGGCATTGCATAACATTTTGACATACAGGATTCATTTCTGAAATCTCACTTGGCAATAGTCTTTAAATGCTCAGTTTATGATGGCTAAGAAAAAAAAAGAATGACAAAAAAGGTATAGCCATAGAAATAGTAATATATTAATCTTATCTAAATAATCAGACACACTTTTACCAACACCAGTCTTATTCTTTGAACCTGGGAAGTGCTACTATAAACCTTTGCAACCATTTCAGTGCTTTGTGAGTGCCCCTCAGATCAAAGAAACACAAATATAATTGTCAGATCTCCATGTTCTCCATTTTTATGCATTTTTGAAGAAAACCTCCTATATTACCACCTCTTACAATACTACAAGACACAGTATCAACAGTAGAGACCTTCAGGTTTCTAGGTTCTATCGTATCTCAAGGCTTAAAATGGTCATCTAACATTGTTTTCTTATGCAAGAATAAAAAGTTATATTTACTGTTATGAAAGTTTTTTTAACTTTTTTATTTTTTATTATGCAATAGAGTACTTATCTACATGATATATGAAGAACAATAATGAGCCTAATGTATAAGAGTGGGATGATTTGAACTTCTAGGTATAACTGTAGGTAGAGATCATTCTATACTATAAAGATTTCTGCTATACTAAATGGACTAATGATGATGCAATGAACAATGGATACATATATGAATTGAAATACTTAATGACTATATGGATTAATAATTAACAATGGAAAATTACATTTGGAGTTGGGGATGATTGATGACATTATGGTTAATTGAAAGTATAAATGTGCAATATGAATTAATGGGAATCTTTTGTTTTAATCTTTGTTTTTACTCTCTAGAGATAGGCGATATTACAATCCTGTAAAGACTTATTGTTACTTAATAGATAATTATGGATTCAAGGAAATAAGGGCTGTCACAAATGAAAGAATATTAATGGTAATCTGAACACATAATGCTCAATGAAATATTTAGTTATGTTTAATGGATAACCAGTGACTTTATTTTTAATTGTAAAAACTGTTGCACAAAAACTTGTAACCCAACGACATGCTTGATGAAATCGAGAAAAGTTGTTTTTTCTCCTTGCTTTTGTTCTGTATGTGTTGTCTTGTTTTTTTAAAGAAAAATAAATAAATGAAAAAATATTTTTAAAAAAATCTCATCAAAAAGCACAACAAAGAGTGTTCTTTATGCATCAACTCAGAAAGCTCCAACTGCCCAAAGAGCTCCTGATTCAGTTCTACAGAGGAATTGTTGAGTCTGTCATCTCCACCTCCATAACAGTCTGGTTTGGCTCTGCAACCCAACAAGAGAGACACAGACTTCAGAGGATAATCAGAACTGCAGAAAAAACAATGGCTACCAACCTGCCTTCCATTGAGGACCTGTATACTGCACGAGTCAAAAAGGGGACTGTGAAAATATCTACAGACCACACATATCCTGGACATCAATTGTTTCAACTTCTACCCTCAAAATGATGTTATAGAGTATTGCACATCAGAACAACTAGACACAAGTACTATCACTTAGAGTTGTATCTTATGATTCTTGATGAATGTATTTTTTTTCCTTTTATGTACACAGAGAGCTTATGCTCCAAAGACAAACTCCTTGTGTGTCCAATCACACTTAATAGAATTCTTTATTGGCCAAGTATGATTAGACACAGAAGGAAATTGTCTTTGGTTACTACTAGTCACAGGTTACTAAATAAGCACTCAAATTATACTAGGAAACAAATAAAGCAACGTAAATCGTAATGATACAAGCAACAAGGTTATACTCATAAGTGGGAAGAGGGACTTACTAGGAAGGATGACAAGAATAAAAGTAACACAGTCTTTTAGTAAATAGTTTGATAGTATTGTGGGAATTAGGTATTTAGCAGAGTGATGGCATGTGGGGGGAGGGAACTGTCCTTGTGTCTATTTGATCTGGTGTGCAATGTTCTATAATGTCATTTTGTGGGTTAGAAGTTGAAACAATTGATGTCCAGGATATGAGGAGTCTGTTGATATTTCCACAGCTCTCTTTTTGACCCGCGCAGTATAGAAGGTCCTCAATGGAAGGGCTCTCCTTCATCTAGAAGACCTCCAAGACTCCTTCCGGCTCCATTCCGATTCTGATCCATTGGTCTGGAGCCTGAGATTTTAAATTCGGTACAGCTTTGCCAATTTCCATACAGCAAAGTGGTATGTGTTCGGCTGATATACTTAATCTCAATAAGAAGAAATTGCACTCATGATGCTGAAATGTGTTAAGACTGACATTTCAACAGGAAGTATACACAATTGCCAACCACAACACGTTCAAGAAGAAAAAAATATTGGTTTTAAAGAATTTTATTGGTTTTTAAAATTTATGGGAAAAGGGTAACTGGATATACAAAAAAAAAATTGGCAGCTCCATCGTGCTAGAGGTAGAAATCTCTCCAATTCTCACAACTTTTACAGAAAGAAAAAAAAAGATAAAAGATAAGCAGAAACAGCATCTTATTATACATTGTATCAACCATGTGGTCAATCATCTCTTTTGCCACTTTCTAATATATCAACCATTACAATGATATTCCAGATATATTTATTTTTGTGACCTGAGTCTTTCCATTATTGTTTCCTTCCCCCTGTCCCCAGGCGGAGCCACAGCTCCTCCCTCCTTCATGTCTTGTATATTGTCGCCTTTTTCACTACCTCTTTTATTTCCATCCTCTAGGAGGGCACTATGTTTCTTAATGAAGGCCTCTGCCTCCACAACTGTGTTAATTCTAATTCTGTTTCCCTCCCAGAAGATCAGCATTCCTTCTGGCAATAACCATCTAAACCAAATTCCTTTATTATATAATTTCTTTGATAAGGAGGAATACTTCCTCCTCTTATCTCTTATTTTTTTCATAATTTGCTTAAGAATTGTAATTTCTTTATCTTTATATTTTAGTGCCCCCCCTTTCAGCCCCTAGAATCTCATCCCTCGTGGTCTTCCTAAGAAATGTACTTCCCTTGGAATATTATGTGTTTTGGCATATGCTGAATTAATGCTATAAACCAAATCCATATCCCACCACAATTGTTCTTTATCTCTTTTAATATATTCTGCTAAAATTGTACTCATAATATCCTTAAGATCTTCATCAAGAAGAAGAAAAAGTTATTGACTCCCCATTCTTATCCTCCTGGCCATCACCAAATGCGTTGTGAAGATCATTTTACCATAGAAGGATTCTACATATAAATCTCTTCCTTAAGACAGAATAGTCAGAAAAAAATAATTCCTTAATCACCCCTCAGGGATATCGTAACTGATGTAATAGTTTCCATTAGGCCAATTAGTAGTTTGTGTATGGATGTCTTCAGAGAACAACTTTGCAATAATGGAAATGGCTCCTCTGAAATTATCTAGACGAAGCTGGGAAAAAGGGATTGATCATTAGGAAGGCAGATTAATTAGAACATCTTTCTTTTGGAGATAACTCTGTCTAGGCCAGAGATGTCAAACTCAATTTCATTGAGGGCCATATCAGGGTTGTGTTTGACCTTGGGGGACCAGTGTGGGCATGGCCAAAGTGGGTGTGGCCAAGGTGGGCATGGCAGTTTTGACATCACTCATGTCAGGGGCACCTGTGGTGGCCAAGTGCTAAGGCAGGACTTCCCTAAAATCCTCCCTAACTCTCATTATCTCCTTCCTTTCTTCCTTTTTCTTTTCTTTTTCTTTCCCTCTTCATTCTGCTTTCTTCTTCCTTTCCCTCCTTCCTTATTTTTCCTTCCTTGTTCTCCTTCCATATTTTTTTGTCTTTCCTCTTTCCCTTTCTCCTTTCCTCTCCCTTCTTGCATGTTCAAATGGCCCCCTAAGCTCCATTTTTACTAGGCAGAGGCACCATGGTCCAGTCCTTTGCTGTTTCTAGGCTGGCCCCATGGGCCAACTCAAAGCACTCCAGAGGATAGATCTGGCCCACAGGGCTTGAGTTTGACACCCCTGGTCTAAGCCACCAAACCATTCTGGTAAGATTTATTAAGGTTTTCAGGAAGGCTCAGAAATATTCTTTTTTTATTATTAGAAATTTTTTTATTGTTTTAATTAAACAAAAACACACAAAAAACATTTTTCATTACATCTTGTAGAAAGATGTCGATTGGTTACAAATAAATTTCTTGCGTTACTATATATCCTTCATACTTTTAATTTACATTTTAAAATCGAAGATTCTTATGTATTTTACCATCAATGTACCATCATTCTCATTTACCTATAATTATTCAAATGTGCTTTTATCTAGAATCATTTGCACTTGAAGACACAGCCACCTACTGGCATTCATTAGCCATTGCCATAAACCCCCAATAATTGCCCTTTTATAGCATATTCCCTTTTTTTCCCCAACTCACTATATAAGGCTTATATCTAATTATTTTTACCAATGCCAAGATATATAAAAATCAATAAACATTATCCATTAACATTTTCTTATTGTTATTATAGTTATCTAAAGAAAAAAAAGCAGATTTTTTTTTGTCATTTATATCACATCTCCTCCGCTCCGACCCAAGAAAAATTACATCTTTATAATAAAATCTAAACAAAAATATATTATTGAAATTGATAAATCTTTTCCCCAGGTTGCAATTTACAGTTTATATCCAAATTATTTTTATTAATTGAGATTATTACTTCATTATTATTAACATAATGGGTTGTTAATTAACAAATTCATTCACTTAAGAGGAGAAACGGGAAGCATTCCAATCACTTCAATCCACAAAACGCTGTTCCATAGAAGAGGAAAAAAATAACTTTCTAAGGCAGTCCAATAAAGATAGATTTTGCCACGTTATTCTTTTCCTTAAAGGACTAATTTATCTTTAAAAAAATTATTTGGGCAATCATTCTCAAAGAAAAAAATCTCACCAGCTGGACGCATTTTCACTGTCTTCTTTCCGGAGCTGTCTCCAACTTTGTCAGCCTGGGGGCTGTCTGTTTAGCACTGGCTTGGAGAACTTCCCTTGGGTCAATCAGGGACTTTGCGGTGTCCCTGAGTCCAGCAAGGATTTGTCTCCCTGTCACTGTCTCTCCGGAATGGTTTAGGTCCATATAGACCATGCAGCTGGTAAAAGAATCAACGCCGGTCTCGGACAATCGAGACCGCACGTTGTGTCATCGCGACGTCTGGCTCGTTTCCTGCTCACAAATATTCTTATGTATTGACATGAAGCTGGGAACTGTCTGTTGGCTTTTCGGAATTCAGGTGGTCCTTGACGTATAACCAGAATTAAGTCCAAAGTTTCCCTCACTAAGCAAGACAGTTGAGTTTTGCTCCATTTGACAACTTTAGTTAAGTGAACCACTTCATTGATTAAAGTTAATAACATGGTTGTTACCGTATTTTTCGGAGTATAAGATGCACCTTTTTCCTTCAAAAAAGAGGGGGGAAATCTCAGTTTGTCTTATACTCTGAATACAGCATTTTTGGCGTACCGAAACCCCGCCCCCCTTCACCAAAATGGCCGGGAAGAGAGTTTGGGAGGCTTGGAAAATGCTCCTGAGGGCTGGGGAGGGCATAGAATGGGCCGCTTTTGCTCATTTTTGCCCCCTCCCAACCCCCAGGAGCACTCTAAGTGCCTCCCAAAGCTCTGCATGCCCCCCGTTTTTGCAAAAAAAGAGGCATGCAGAGGATTTGAGACCTCCGGAGTGCAAAACCTTTTTTTAAAAAAAAATTACCTCTTCAAAATCATGGCGCGTCTTATACTCCGGTGTGTCTTATAGTTCAAAAAGTACGGTAAGTGGATCTGGTTCCCCCATGGACTTTGTTTGTCAGAAGGTTGTAAAAGCTGATCACATGACCCTTGGACACTACAACTATCCTAAACACATGCCAGTTACCAAGCATCTGAATTTTGTTTACGTATTCAATTCAATTCAATCATTCAACATGAGCCGTGTTGGCCTAGTGGTTAGAATGCAGTATTGCAGGTTGACTCTGCTCACTGCCAGGAGTTCGATCCTGACCGATTCAAGGTTGACTCGGCCTCCATCCTTCCAAGGTCAGTAAAATGAGGAGCCAGATTGATGGCAAAGTGCTGGCTTTGTAAACCACTTAGAGAGTGCTGTAAGGCACTATGAAGCAGTATATACAGGGGTGGGTTTTTACTACTGGTTTCGTCGGCGTGGCAGATTTTGTGGGTGTGGCAAATTTTGTGGCAGTGGCTTGGCGGTC
>NC_138554.1:7623955-7626455 GCF_964273705.1 Natrix helvetica | reverse complement strand
GTGGGTGGGTGGATTTTGATGGATGGATGGATGGATGGATGGATGGATGGATGGATGGATGGATGGATGGACCGACAGAGTGATGGAGAGAGACAGATAGTTAGACAGAGAGATAGACGGATGGATTGATGCAGAGAGGGGGCGGAAGATGTAGACAGACAGACAGACAGGTAGGCAGAGTTTTGCATCCTTTGCTTCTAAGAAGAGCAGCTTATCTCCCAAGTATAATTCTTCCTACAAGGTGAGAGGTACAATGAACCTCAAAAGCAAAAGGTAGCCACCTTCACCCATAATTTTCTAGGAAAACTCTTTCTGCTCATGTATTATTTTTTCTTTATGTAGTTTTCTTTATGTAGAATATGTCTATTCTATTCTACCTTACCCTACCCTACCCTACCCTACTCTACTCTACTCTACGCTATTCTATGAAAAGTTTTTTCGTGGTTCAAGGGATGACTTTAAAAAATCTGTTCTTCTGAAGGTAATTAAAATGAGCCCAACCTGATTATCATGAAGTATTTGTAAACTGAGATGAACATTTTAAAAAAAAACAGGAAAAATTTGCAGTTCTGTTTTGAAGTTCAGCAAGTATTTGAGCCCTTGGAAGCTAAATGAAAGGAATCAGGTAAGTTACCTAATTATTTATCTGATTTGTATTCTACTTCTTGTTCAGAAATTCAAAGAAGCATGTATTTTTTTTTTCCGTATCACACTACCTCCCTTTGTTCTCCAGAACAACAAAACTTTCTCTGATATGAGATGTGTAAAAAGTACATCTTTACATCAACCATCTTCCATTCCCACCTGAAGCCTTAACTGAAATAAAGCACTCGGTCTGTTAAAATGGAGCGTTTGTAGGTGCTAAATATTATTTTGAAAAGCAAAATGCTGAATCGGGAGTGATCCTTCTCCTGTTGAGCTTAAGTATCTGTGGATACCTAATCTCACATCCTCAAAGGTCTAAGGAGCCTAAGATAGGGAATTGTTTATTTGTTTAGTTTGTCACTCATGTACAAGATAACAGGAATAAGAATAAACATGAATAAGAATACAGGAAATGGGTACAAATAAATGGGGACAGTAGGACAGGGATGTTAAGTGTGCTGGATGCATGCCCCTACTGACCTCTTAGGAATCGGGTGAGGTCAACAGTAGACAGTTTGAGGTTGAAGCTGTGGAAGGTTTGAGGATGTAACAACGGAGTCAGGTAGAGCATTCCAGGCATTGACCACTCTGTTGCTGAAGTCGTAGTTTCTGCAATCGAGTTTGAAGCAGTTTACCTTGAGTTTGTATCTGTTGTGTGCTCGTGTATTATTGTGGTTTTATTTGCAAATTGGCTTGCAAATATTAACCTGGGCTTATTCTGTGGATGTAACATCACAGATCAATAAAGAGCAGGGTGCCTGGTTCCAGTATGGACAGTTACATGCTAGATGGAAAAAGATCAGACAATTGGTATCACACAAATGAGGATAGTTTGGTAAAACAAATTAGAGACCAGAGTCAAATGCATATAAAAAGGTTGTACAATATACTGATAGAAATAGATTCTGAAATAGAGTTAGTTATAGACTAACTAAAAGAGTTAGTTAAAGACTAACTAAAATGGACACAAAATTTCGAAGAGCCAATAATGATGGAACATGGGAAAAGATTTGGGTAAGAAATGTAAAATTTACGCAAGCTCAGAATTTGAGAGAGAATTTTTATAAGATGTTGTATAGATGGCATTTAGATCCCAAAAAATTATCTTGTATGTATCCGAATTTACAACCTAAATGTTGGAGATGTGATTGTGCTGATGCTACATATTACCATATCTGGTGGACTTGCAAAAAAGTCAAAGCATTTTGGATAAAAACATGGTGGGTTATTCAAATATACTTTTAAAAAGGATAAAGTTCACCCCCCCCCCCAGTTGTTTTTGTTAGGTATAATTACAGACCAAACAGTTATAGAGACTAACTTGATTTTGAACTTAACGATGGCAGCAAGATTTTGGTGGCGCAGTACTGAAGAGGGAAGAATTGCCTACTATTCAAGAATGGACGCTAAAAGTAGTAAATCTAGCAGAGATGGCCAAAATCACAGCATATTTGAAGGACCATTCGGATGAGAAATATAAGTTGGAATGGAGAAGATGGATTGACTATATTCAAAATAAATATCGGTCTAGGAAATTTCAGTTAGCTTATGTGTGAAGGCACAAAGAATGTGACAATTTACCTAAAGTTAGCTTAACAAAAGGGGAATTAAAGCACAAGAGGAGGTAGGATGTCAAATCAGTTAGCTTATGTTAACGTATGATTGTAATTGTTTATACCTTGTATTTTGCTCTGGGAGGTTGGGGGGGAGGGAGGGTCAGAAGGTGGGAAGGGGAAGGGGTAATATTTGCAAAATTTGTTAAAACCTTTAATAAAAAATAAATAAAGAGCATCCTTGTAAGCTATAGAAAGTTGCTACTCTTTGAAAACGATGTGGGTTATTATGATTTGGAGCC
>NC_138554.1:7604170-7623755 GCF_964273705.1 Natrix helvetica | reverse complement strand
TCGTCTTTTCTCAGACCGTAGTGATATGGACATTTCCTTACTGCAAGGACAACGTCATTGACCACTTTTTTTGTGACGTCGGGCCCGTTCTGAGATTGGCCTGCGCTGATACAACTCTGATAGAGAGGATCGGTCTCATCTACGGTGCCACTTTCATGTGGGGGTCCTTTGCCCTTTCCCTGATATCATACATGCACATTGTAGCTGCTATAATCCGGATTTCTTCTGCCACTGGATTCTCCAAAGCCTTCCTCACCTGTGCCTCCCACCTCACCGTTCTAATTATCTTCTACACAACAGGCATGGTCATGTACTTGCGTCCTTCTACTCAAGGGGATCCTCAACTCAATAAAGTCATATCACTTGTGCGCACCAGCTTTGTACCCATGTTAAATCCATTCATCTACACAATCCGGAACACTGAATTCAAGACAGCTCTTGATAAAACAATGAGACGGATGGTGGTTTTTTAGGACTTAGAAATGTTTTTTTTAAAAAAATAAAATAAAATAAAGGAACTAAAAAGGTGATGTGTTTTGGCTTTATGCAACTATTAGCATTATTTATGTAGCAATAAAAGTATTAGTTTGTGTATGATGTAGAGGACTGGAGGGGACTAGAGGCTAAAACATATGAAGAATGGTTGCAGGAACTGGACCTGGCTAATCTAGTAAAGAGAAGGACTAGGGGAGACATGATAGCAGTGTTTCAATATCTCAGGGGCTGCCATAAAGAAGAAGGAGTCAAGCTATTCTCCAAAGCACCTGAGGGTAAGACAAGAAGCAATGGGTGGAAACTAATCAAGGAAAAAAGCAATCTAGAACTAAGGAGAAATTCCCTGACAGTTAGAACAATTAATCAGTGGAACAACTTGCCTCCAGAAGTTGTAAATGTTCCAACACTGGAAGTTTTTAAGAAGATGTTGGATAACCATTTGTCTGAAGTGGTGTAGGGTTTCCTGCCTAAGCAGAGGGTTGGACTAGAAGACCTCCAAGGTCTCTTCCAATTCTGTTATTCTATTCTGTTCTGTTCTGTTCCATTCTGTTCCATCCTATATTTTCTATTCTATTCTATTCTATTCTATTCTATCCTATCCTATCCTATCCTATCCTATCCTATCCTATCCTATCCTATCCTATCCTATCCTATCCTATCCTATCCTATCCTATGATATATTTTCTATTCTATTCTATTCTATTCTATTCTTTTAAAATTTAAATTAAAAAAAAACAAAGCAAGAGCTTAGGGTCAGCTAAGCGTATTTGAAGAAGGGTTCAAAAAAATCACTTGGAATCACATGGTTAATCCTGATCTCCTTTTTAACTTTGGAACATGTGTCAAACTGATAAAAATTCTTTGGGTTCACGCAGTCATGATGTCCCCGAGATCAGCTTTCAAAGCAAAGCAATCATGTTAACTTCATTTCAATCTCCGTGTTTGCAACTGACGAAGACAGCTGGACCGTCTTCCTATGGCCTTTGTTGTTTCAACAGCAACCTATCTGAGTTAGGTAAATGTATACATTATTCACATCCTTGACATCCATAAAAAGAAAGGAAGAAAAAAAGGTCCGGTGTCCTTTCTCTGAATTCTGTTGCCAGGCATTGTGTATAGAGGCTGATGAAATTCACTGGAGAAGGCTCAAGGATGAAACTCTTCTATGCAAAATCATGCAAATAAGAACATGAATATATTTGGTGATGACCACAAAGTATGGTTTTGGGGTGGCAGCTTAGGTATTTCCATAAATTAAGGATACTGCTGTATTGAGGGTTGTACTTCAGAGAGTTTACTTTAGTTAGACCAAAGCTGTATTCCTTGAATAAAAGTTGCTCTTCTTATGTTATTTGTTTTTTAGATATTATTTTCTAGTGGCTTGGGTTCCTTTCATAATCAGTATTCGTCATCATTTAACAACCCCGCATAATCCCTTGAAGGGTGGAGTTTGGGCAACTGAATGGAGCTTGCAGAGCATTTAATGGCCAGTTGCCCTTCCTGTTGCCAATGAGGAGCTTTATTCAGCAGATAAATTCTTATTGTGCCCAGAGGATATTTGCCTCTACCTAGGATTGAACCCACAACCTCTTGATTGTGAGGTGAGAGCTCCACCTCTAGGCCACTGCACCACTCTGCCTTTCATAATTAGTATTCTTATGTCTAAATGTTTCTAAGAGGCAGGGCCAGTTTTCCTTAAAAACGCAGGTATTTATGGGGAGGGACTCACTTGCCTTAAATAACACAGTTTATTTCGATTTGATTACTATATGATATTAGGGAAAGGTAAACATTCCCTCCAGACATATGTGCTAGTCATTCCTGACTCTAGGGGCGGTACATATCTCTGTTTGAAAGCCGAAGAGCCAGCGCTGTCCAAAGATGTCTCCATGGTCATGTGGCCAGCATGACTAAATGCCGAAGGCGCACAGAACACTGTTACCTTCCCACCAAAGGTGGTTCCTAATTTTTCTACTTGCATTTTTACATGCTTTTGAACTGCTAGATTGACAGAAGCTGGGAGAAGTAATGGGTGCTCACTCCGTTACGCGGCACTAGGGATTTGAACCGACAAACTGCCGACCTTTCAATCCACAAGCTCAGCATCTTAACCACAGAGCCACCCAGTGGTGGGTTTCACATTTTTTAGAACTTATTCTGTGGGTGTGGCCTATTTTATGGGCGTGGCTTGCAGTCATGTGACCGGGCAGGTATGGCCAACTTGACATCACTCATGCACACTCAGTCACATGACAACCACCCCACAAAGCCATGTGGCAAAAAAATTTGGGACTCCTATGAAGGGGTGGGGGGAGGAGAGGGGAAAACCTCCCAAAAATAGACAACTGGAGGATTAAGGGCCAAAATTAATGAGATCAGAGGAGGCAAGGCAGAGGGGAATCCAGTAGAAAGCTACCACATGCTGGGGAAAAAACCTTGGGAAATCGGAGGAGGCAAGACAGAGGGAAATTCAGTAAAAAGCTATCACATGCTGGGGAAAGAAACTTGGGAGATCAGAGGGGACAAGCCAGAGGAGAATCCAGTAGAAAGCTAGCACATGCTTTTGAAAGAACTTTGGGAGATCGGAGGAGGCAAGATAGAGGAGAATCCAGTAGAAAGCTATCACATGTTGGGGAAAGAACCTTGGGAGATCGGAGGAGGCAAGACAGAGGGGAATCCAGTAGAAAGCTATAACACGCTGGGGGAAGAACCTTGGGAGATCAGAGGAGGCAAGACAGAGGGAAATTCAGTAGAAAGCTATCACACGCTGGGGAAAGAACCTTGGGAGATCAGAGGAGGCAAGACAGAGGGGAATCCCGTAGAAAGCTATCGCACGCTGGGGAAAGAACTTTGGGAGATCGGAGGAGGCAAGATAGAATAGAATCCAGTAGAAAGCTATCACACCCTGGGGAAAGGACTTTGGGAGATCGGAGGAGGCAAGACAGAGGGGAATCCAGTAGAAAGCTATCACACGCTGGGGAAAGAACTTTGGGAGATCGGAGGAGGCGAGATAGAATAGAATCCAGTAGAAAGCTATCACATCCTGGGGAAAGGACTTTGGGAGATCGGAGGAGGCAAGACAGAGGGGAATCCAGTAGAAAGCTGTCACATGCTGGAGAAAGAACTTTGGGAGATCGGAGGAGGCGAGATAGAATAGAATCCAGTAGAAAGCTATCACATCCTGGGGAAAGGACTTTGGGAGATTGGAGGAGGCGAGATAGAATAGAATCCAGTAGAAAGCTATCACATCCTGGGGAAAGGACTTTGGGAGATCGGAGGAGGCAAGACAGAGGGGAATCCATGAGAAAACTCCTGAACTTGCCGCTGCTTTCTAGTGGATTGTGCCTCTGGACCTCTCCATGCTTCTCCGTTCACCACCTCCACTCCTAGGTATGGGACTTGACACCTCATTGGGCTAGGATAGTGCGGACGGGGGGGTGAGCAAGCGATAGAACGGCTTCCGGACGGGGGGGGGGGTTTAGCGAGCAAGTGACAGGGCCAGGGCAGGCATTCCAGAAGTTACTTCTGGGTCCACTGGTCGAACCTCCTCTCACCGGATCGGTAAATTTCACCATCTGGTTCTCTCGAGCCGGTTCGAACCTACAGAAACCTGCCACTGGAACCACCACATCCCTTACGGTATTACAGACGAACAATTCCTCCCCAATAAGCTACCTATCCATCTATTTTTCTAAAGGTTCTTCTAACTCCAAAGAAGATGTGATGCTTTCATGATGTGATGCTTTCATGATTTCCCAAGACACCACCTCTACTATTATCTTTACGTTCAAGAATATCTCGGTGACTTCTCGAAAGTGTTACAAAAGCCCAGTTGAATGGTTTGATGGTCTAAAGAAAAAGCTAGCTCCATAAAGAAGAGCTTCTAATTGGACTGCCCATTGTTTGTTGTTGTTGTTCTTGCTGTTGTTGTTCAGTCATTAAGTAGAGTATGACACTCCATGATGCCAATGACAAGGGGAGAATTTCAGTAGGTTCTGAGAGGTTCTGCAGAACCGGTAGCATAAATTTTGAGTAGTTCAGAGAACTGGCAAATACAACCTTGGCTGGCCCCAGAGTGGGATGGGAATGGAATTTTTGCAGTATCCCTCCCCTGGTGTGGGGTAGGAATGGAGATTTTGCAGTATCCCTCCCCCAGGAGTGGGGAGGGAATGGGGATTTTGGAGTATCCTCCCCCTGCCATGCCCACCAAGCCATGGCCACAGAACCGGTGGTAAAATAATTTGAACTTCACCACTACCATGGACCACAGGATGCCAGACCTCCCTGTTCTCCACTATCTCCTGGAGTTTGTCTAAATTAATGTTTGTTGCCTTGATGACACTATCCAACTATCTCCTCTTCTGCTGTCTCCTTTTCCTTGCCTCTTCAATCTTTCCTAGCATCAGGGTCTATTCCAATGTGTCCTCTGTTCCCATAGGGGGCCAAAGTATTTGAGCTTCAGGTCCTTCCAGGGTTGATTTCCTTTGGGATTGGCTGATTTGATCTCCTTGCAGCCCAAGGGAATCTCAAAAGTCTTCTTCAAAGAGCTGCCTGTCCTAGTGACCAATCCATATTTCTCAGTTTGACTAAGGATTTTTTTTTGATGACCGAATTCCATTATTTCAATATTGTCCTTTGAAAAACTTTATACCAGTGATCAGTGATGTGCGGTGAGGTTTATGGCTGGTGAGGCACTGACACAGTGGTGGGTTTCAAATATTTTTAGACTTGTGGACTTCAATTCCCAGAATTCCACAGCCAGGCATGATTAGTTCTGATTTAAAATGACAGCATTTGTTTTTCTCCTTTGTGAAATAACTTTCCTTTTTTCATTTTCTTTTTCTTCTCCCTTCCCCTCCTTCCACCCTCTCTCTCTTCCTCCCCCTCTTTCAAACACACACACACACACACACAAACAAAAGTTGGGTTGGACTATCTCTCCTACCCCCTTCCCTCTCTCACTCACTCTCAAACAAACACACACACACACATACAAAAGTTGGATTGGATATCTTTTCCAGTGGCTTGAAAGCAGCTCTTCTGCCATCCCCCCCCCCCCCGCCATTCCCCTGCTGCCTTCCCAAACACCTCTACCATTGCAAATGCAGCCTGCTGTCTGGGTGGGAAATGCCTGGAACGCAATAAAGCCCACCCACTCACCACGATCTGAGGCTTCCAAAAGAAAGAGGCTGGGGGAAAGTGTGTGTGCTACAGCATGGCTCTTTGCCTGGCTTCTGTGGATGACTCTGCTTAATTGTTAAAAAAAGCCTCTAAAAAGTGCCCTCTATTATGAGGCAGGAGAACTGTGTGACTCCCCTATGTCAGGAATTTTTATGCTTTTAACCCTTGCTTAACTCTGCTCGAGTGATCATAAAACGCCTAAAGTCAGACTAGAGGAGGCATGCAGTTCTCTTGCCTCATAGTCGGGGTCTGGATGGGGGACAACAGACTCAAACTCAACCCCTCCAAGACCGAGTGGCTGTGGGTACTGGCACCTCGGTTCAGCCAGCTGACCCCATCGCTGGCCATAGGGGGCGAACAACTGTCCCCTGTGGAGCGGGCGTGCAATTTGGGCATCCTCCTTGATGCCCGGCTGTCAATGGAGGACCATGTGGCAGCCGTGGCAAGGGGGGCGTTCCACCAGGTTCGCCTGGTGCGCCAATTGCGCCCCCTACTGGACCGGAGTGCCCTGCGCACGGTCACTCATGCGCTGGTGACGTCTCGCCTGGACTACTGCAATGCCCTCTACATGGGGCTTCCCTTGGGACGCATCCGGAGACTGCAGCTAGTTCAGAATGCAGCCGCGCGGGTTATTATGGGGAGTACACGTTACTCCCACGTAACACCTCTCCTGCGCAAGCTGCACTGGCTACCTGTGGCCTTTCGGGTGCGTTTCAAGGTATTGATCACCATCTTTAAAGCGCTCCATGGCATAGGACCTAGTTATCTGCAGGATCGCATCCTACCACACACGTCCCTGCGACCTATCCGCTCACACAGGGAGGGGCTCCTCCTGGTGCCGTCCGCTAGGCAATGCCAGCGGGCGACACCTAGGAGTAGGTCCTTCTCTGTGATGGGCCCAACCCTCTGGAATGACCTCCCCCCTGACATTCGAACTACCACCGACCTCCGCTCCTTCCGTCAAAAGTTAAAGACTCACCTATTTCAATCAGCTGGCCTGGCACTTTCTTAGTTTTACCTCCCGGGGATTTATTTTAATTGGGTTTGGGGTCTTAATTGGGATGTTTTTAGGGTTTTAGAATAATTTATTTCTTGTACAGTCTATCTCCCCCTCCAAATGTATTTTAAATGTATTTCATTGTTATGACTGTATTTTATTTGCATTGACTGTACACCGCCCCGAGTCCCTTGTTGGGAGAGGGGGCGGTCTAAAAATCTAAGAAATAAATAAATAAATAGTAGAGGGCATTTTTTAAAGAGGATTTTTAAACAGTTAAGCAGAGTCATCCACGGTGAGGCAGCAACTAGCTCAGCTTTTTCCTTTCACATTTTTTTTTCTTTTCATGATGAGAGCGGTGAGGCTGTGCCTCACTTGTCTCACCTGACTGCATGTCACTGCCAGTGATGGCAAATGTTTTTGTTCTCATATGCTGAAAATGTGCACATGCATTCCCACACCCATAATGCAATGTGTGTGCCACATCCCCATGTGCTCTGCCTCCCTGCAAATGTCATGGGACACCACCACCTTCTTGGCCTATTTTGGGCCTAGCAGGCCTCCCTGAAGCCTCCTGGGACCAAAAAACAGTCCACAGTGGGACGCCACACCTCCTGCGCTCCATTTTGGGCCTAGAAGGCTTCCCTGAAGCCTCCTGGGACCAAAAACAGGCCACGGGGGGATGCCACACCTCCCGCGCTCCATTTTGGGCCTAGCAGGCCTCCATGAAGCCTCCTGGGACCAAAAATGTGGTGTGGGGGCACACCAACACCTCCCGCTTTTGCAAACCATGCATGCATGCGTGCCCCTACCCCGCACCCCACACATCCACGAGTGTCTCCCACATGCACCCCCTCCGCACGCATGTGTGTCAGAGACCCCAAAATCAGCTGGCTGGCAGGAGGCATGCATGCATGCGTGGTGGAATTTAGCTGGGGTAAGGGCTCCACATGCCACCTGTGGTACACATACCATAGGTTCGCCATCACAGTTCTATACTGTACATAAACTACTAATTGGCAGGAGGGAAACTATCGCTTGTGCTGTCCCTGAGGAACTATAAAGAAATCACAACAGGAAAAAAAAACATCTTCCAACTCTTCACTGTTACTGAACAGAGTTACCTATACGGAGAAACATTCCCCTCTAAACCTGTCTCCAGTACATGTTTGATGTTTGCTACAAGGTAAGAAAGAAAATGTTGTATTTGATGTGGATTGTAAGGTCTTTCACAGTTATGGTTATTAGGGAGGTTGGGTGAAATCATTTTGCGATTCAAATGGAGCCTTAGCAACACAAATTAATTGGTTGCAAGCCATGGAGTCTTAAAAAGGATGAGGGGTTTGTACTTTGCTGCTCAGGAAAATACATGGAACGTATTACCATTTATGGTGGACCTGTGAGGAGGCTAAAAAAGTTTGGAAAAAGATCGAAAATTGGCTGGAGGCAATAACGGGGGTTAAAATAGAATGGAAACCGGAAATCTTTTTATTAGGAATAATGTCTGCAAAATACAAAAAAGAAATCCAGTATTTAATACTACATATAACAACGGCGGCAAGGATTGCCTTTGCACCGAAATGGAAAAACAAACGAACTCCAAGCGAAGATGAAATAATAAGAAAGGTTATGGACTGTGCTGCAATGGACAAACTAACTAAAGAAATTCAGGGAAAAGAAGAATCAGAATTCTACCAGATCTGGGATAAATGGTATAGGTGGAGGGAGGAAAGAAACAAGAATCAATGAAGGAATGTAACAAAACTCAAAAATAATAGTTATGAGTAAAATAAGAAAGTTAAGAATGGTGAAACTCAAATGAAATACAATTGAATGGGAAATAATATAAGGTGAGCGCTATTGATTGATAATTGCTACTAGAAAGAACAGGAAGCTCCTGTTTGTATTGCACTGTGTAAATGTGTTGTACGTCTAAGTTTTATCTGTGTGTATTTTATATGTTTGTTAATAAAATATTTTTTTTAAAAGAAATAAAAATTATATAAAATAGTGGAGTTGGAAGGGACCTTGGAAGTCTTCTAGTCCAACCTCCTTAGGCAGGAAACCCTACACCACTTCAGACAAATGGTTATCCAACATTTTGTTCAAAACTTCCAGTGTTGGTGCATTCACAACATCTGGAGGCAACTTCTGTTCCACTGATTCAGTGTTCTAACTGTCAGTAAACTGTCAGTAAAAACCCTTTGTGTGATTAACGTTTGCTCAGATCCTAGTGTATACCTTTCTTCGACCACAAATGATAACGTTTCCGTCAATTATTGTATCTTTTTAGAAAAGAAGAAGGGGATGGCCAATGCTACATTTTTCAATGAATTTATTCTTCTGGGATTTTCGGAATTTCATGAGCTGGATGTGTGGTTTTATATCCTCCTGCTTCTGATGTACCTTCTGTCACTTGTAGGACATTCCTTGATCATCATTGTGGTTTCCATGGAGCCTAAGCTCTATACTCCCATGTATTTCTTCCTCCTCAACTTCTCCGCGGCTGAGATTTCTTCCACAACATCAGAGATACCAAAGATGTTGGTCAACAGCTTCTCTGGCAAAAACACCATCTGCTTTGCGTGTTGCATGGCCCAAGTTTTCATGGTCTTCACGATGGGAGCTGTGGAGTTCATCACCCTCACGGTCATGTCGTTTGACCGCTACGTGGCCATCTGCAAACCTTTGCATTATCAAACCATTATGACCAGTGGACTCTGTCTCAAACTCTCTTTGCTGGCGTGGATTGGTGGGTTTGGACTCATATTTCCTCAGGCAGCCATGGTGTGGACGTACCCTTACCGTGGGCGCAATGTGATTGATCATTTCTTTTGTGACATAGGTCCAGTTTTGCAGTTGGCTTGTGCTGATACAACAGTGATTGAGCTAATAGGATTTGTTTATGGTGCTGTTATAATGTGGGGATCCTTCGGATTCTCTCTAGTTTCATATATGCTCATTATAAACGCCATACTTCATATCTCTTCTGCCACTGGGAGGTCCAAAGCCTTTTTCACCTGTGCTTCCCATCTCATTGTTCTTACCATTTTCTATACAGCAGATATGCTCATGTACTTGAAACCTTCAACGCATGGCGACGCCCGACTCAATAAGGCAATCTCTCTTCTGCGCACCAGCTTTGTACCCATGTTAAACCCTTTCATCTACACAATCCGGAACAGTGAATTCAAAACTGCTTTGTGGAACGTGGTAACCAAAATGACGGGTTTCTAACATGGCGCATGATGTTAAATATTTAGGTGTTTCCATTATCTCCCCTTCTGAAAGAGAACTAAGGAGTTCTCCCTGGTGCTCTCTGATCTCGGTTGCTTTCTTCCAGGCTTTTCATTACCCAAAATAGGTAACATCATCAGTGCCGCTATTCCTGATGTTGTTACCTAATTGGGTAATGAAACACCTGCAAGAAAGCAACCAAACTCAGAGACAACCAAGGACCCCACAGTTCAACCCTGAGCTACAAATATTCTCTTTTGTTGGGAAGAGAAAATATTTGATAATCCTCATCACATCTGTGTCTGTTGGGAAATCTTTCAACGGTTGCACATCCATCTGGGATGAAATATGAAATGACATATCAAATTATGAAGTCTTTAAAATATTTCATAGCTCTTGTGAAGCCTTTGTCCATTTGACAATGTCTAGCTACCTCCGTGGTCAAACCCAACCCTGATGCAGCCCTCAGTGATATCGAGTTTACATCCCTACAATAGGATGCTTGAAAGTTGAGCTTTTGCAACTAAATTCATAAATTCCTGTTTTCCTTGTCATGGTTATTATTAAATATTGTTCATGTCTTTGAGAAGACCCAGAATTTTTACAGTGGATCAGTGGGAGAGGTCGAAAGGTGCTTTTTCCAAAAAGCAACTGGACATTGTTTTTCCTTGATGACATTTTGATTCTCACCCAAAAGTCCAATTGCCTTTCAAAAAAGCACCTTTGGGACAACCTTGACCTGTATGATTGAGTAAGCCGTTTAACTATGCACCAAACTGAAGATGCTCCTTGGGTGAGAAGCAAAACATTTTCAAGGAAAAGCAAAGTCTGGTTCTCTTTCCATCAGAAAAAAAGAAAATATGGGATTCAGGAAGAAAGAGGCAAATATAAAGGTTTCTTTTCTCCCTATCTCCCTCCCCCCGGTCAATTATGGCTGAAGGTCTTTAGAACTGAGAAAACCACTGTGCACTATGTTCTGAAAATTAAACAGGGGGTTGGACTAGAACACCTCCAAGGTCCCTTCAAACTCTGTTATTCTGTTATTTACTTAAGCCAAAGAAAATACACATTTTTAGCACTTGTTGGAAACCACTCCCCTCCCAGAAGAATGAAAAATTTTGAGAAAAATTTAGAAAGGCAGAATATTATATTTGCCTGAAGGAGAAATATAAATCTTAAGAAAGGCAGAAACTCAGAGCTTCAGGTCCCTGCCACCAGGAGATATGTGGTGCCCATTGAGAAGGTCTGGCCCAGCCTATCCACAAGGCAAAAGACCTTCTGCTCCAGGGTGATGGGATCAGAGCTAGGTTCCTCTGTGGGTTCACACAGATTCAGATGATACTCTAGCTATGATTCTGCCCAGTTCAGCAAATCTGCAAATCCCACCCCTGGGTGGCCCCTCCCACCCTGCCCCCCCTTCCCAGGAGTCCCCATGCAGCTCATTTTGGATGCCAGGTAAGTACAGGGCCCACATGTTGGCTCGGGGGGGGGGGGGGAATGGTTCTCCCAGAAGTTCTGGAAGGCCAGAAATGGGCCCATTTCCAATCTCCAGTGGGCCTCTGGTGTCCAGGAGAGGCCATTTTCACACCCATGAAATCTCAGGAAAGGCTCCGGAGTTTGGGGAGGGCCTACCGGAAGTACAAAAATGGGCCGGAGTTTGGGGGAGGCCGCTTCACCCTCCTGGAGGCTCAGGGAAAGCCTCCGGAGCCTGGGGAGAGAGAAATCCCCCCCTGCCATGGTGCAGGAGCCCGAGTAGGCCACGCCCACCATGGCCACGCCTGCTGAGCAACTGTCCAGAGAACCGGTTGCTAACATTTTTCAATCCAACCCCTGGTGGAATTATTCTCCAATGTTGAAACATGTCCAGGCCTTCCGATTTCTCTCTGTAGGATTTCATTACTAGCCTCCTCATGGTTCTTCTTTGAATCTATTCCATTTTGTTGGCTAGAACTTTATAAAGTTTGCTGCTGAAAACCAGATCATGTGCTCTTGGAAAACAAGCTCTAACCAAAAACTGCGGCTGGAACTGAACGGTGGTTTCAAATCTTACGTATTATCAGAAAGGAAGCATTTTTCAGCCCTCCTGCACAATTGAAACCATCTTTGTGGCTTCTCTCTACAGAAACCACCTGATGAATAAGTATCAGAAATCTGTTTGCAGAACTAGAGACATAAGATCAACGTGTTATGAGATCAGTTTCCAAAGGTTGGAAGATTTAAGGGGGGAAAAATGACTTTAATAATAAATAAATCCATTCATTCATTTCACAGGATAAGTAATGAAACTTGATGTGACAATGAGTGGCGTATCTTCATAGTATTACCAAAGTGATATAAATCTTTTCCTCTCCTTCATTTTTTTTTGAATGTCGATAGCCAAATGTCCCTAAATTGCTAAAGGGAAACAACAATAATCCCTAGAACTCAAAATGCTCCAAATAACAATATAACTTAATCTTATATACCGCTTCACAGTGCTTTACAGCCCTCTCTAAGTGGTCTACACAGTCAGCCTATTGCCGCCAACTATTTGGGTCTTCATTTTACCCACCCCTGAAGGATGGAAAGCTGAGTCAACCTAGAGCCTGGTGAGATTCGAACTCAAAAAATTGCAGGCAGCCGGCAGGCAGCAGATATAGCCTGCAGCACTGCACTCTAACCACTGCTCCACCATGGCTCTTGCATCAAATAGTATCTCTGGAATTCACAGAAATGATTGTGAGTCCAAACAAGTAAACCAGAATGGTTTTAATGGAACCAACTGAAAATATTTAGACCTATAAAATGAGAGATAGATAAAGCCATGATCATATTCAATGCCCAGATGTGAATCTATAGTTGGCCAGTGACCCACCTAGTAGCAGTCTATTAATGTTTCCTTTTACTAGGGTTTCTGGAAAGTTCAACGTTAAGATGAAGATTTATTTTCTGTGCCACTTGTGCCTTTGCTTGGATTGGAAGGCCTTGCTAACAGAGACTCCCTTCCTGGTTAGATTACTTCAATGTACTCTGCATGGCCCTGCCCTTGAAGCTCACCCAGAAGTTACAATTGATCCAGAATGCGATGGCTTGCACAGTGTTGGTTGCTTGTAGATTCAGCTCTTTTAGTCCTCTGTGTCCTGACCTTGGCTTCCTGAGACAGTAAAAAGCACACGCTTAGTCCCCCCAAACCTCTTTTTATGTCAGCAGCTGTGAATTATGTTCATTCACAGTCCATAATAAGTCAAAAATAGTTTGTAAAGAGTCCGACAGAACTCAGCCAAAGTCTTTCGGGATAAGGCTGACAAGCACCCATCTTTATCTCCTTTGAAACACTGCCAAAGACCTAATTAGCAATTAGCTTTGCAAGGCCACATGGAGCACAGAGTCAACACGGAGCTTGAGACGTTAAACTGATCAGAACAAACAAAGTTGCTTCCTGCAAAGGCTCATGTGCTTTTGCTGGTCCTTTATGTCTTATGGGATGGGCCAATCATCTCCAAGCCTTATTCCTGCATTGCCCCTTTTGTCTTAACTTTTCTTGCCTTCTGGCAGCTCTGCGCATGCGCACACTGGGAACAGGCTTCCCTTGTTTCTCTGCCTGGCTGATATCTGACTGGAGGCTCCGGAGGCAGTACATAACTCCCAGATGGCTTTAGCCCCCTCTGCCTCCAATGCAGAGCCCTTGTCTGAGCATTCCCCCGACTCCAGGACTGACCCATGTTCCTCCTCAACTTCCTCACTGTCTGACTCTGCTGCCAGCACTGCAGGGTGCTGGCAAACCACAACACTCTATTGTACAAGCTATACTGGGTCTTGGTTTTCTTCTAATGCAATTCAAAGTGCTGGCAATCACTTTTATAGACATATATGACACATAGTTAAATAATTTATGGGATTCCCTGTGGATATTTGTCCATCCTAACAGATCACATAAAGTAGACACACTCCAGGTCCCTTCTCATAAATGACGCTGTTGGAAGACATCTCCATCTGGTTCAGTTCCAAGTGGGGAGAAAGACACTGGAAGCATGGAGGCTGATTGGAAAGATGGTTTATTGATGAACAGGACCACATGGGTTTGAAGTCCTGGGCAGCTGACCCCATTGAGTGGAGTTTGAGGGTTATTTACACCCTCTCTTGGGGCTTTCCTTTGAGCTTCCTGTTCCTCGGCAAACTATTGGATGCTGTAGGGGTGACAGCTAACATTGTAGGTTTTCTGAGTCAAGCTTGGGTGAAGCTTGGGCTGATGCAATGAAGAGGTTTGTTGTGCAATTTCTATTGTGGCTGAATGACTTTCCCCTGAAGGACAATCCCATCCTCCTGGAGCTGAAGTTCTTTTGTTTTGTAGATAGGCTGGTCCAGTCTTTCTTAATGGACACCAAATATCTACTGCGGACAGAGAGCTGGAGCTCTGAGTTTCTGTCTCTCTTAAGATTTCCATCTCTCTTTTAGGGCAAATATAATATTCTGCCTTTCTAAATATTTCTCAAAATATTTCATTTTTCTAGCAGGGGTGACTTCCCTCAGGGGATAGGCAGGAACCAAGAAAAGAAGGGAAATTTCCAAAATGCAAAATTATTTGCTCATCCTGGAGTACGTGAAAACATGCAAATGCTCAAGTGATGTGGCCATTGTAAATATGTCACCCTTGCAATGTGAACCCAAGGCAAATACTGATCTGATATTACAGGATGGGCTGGTTTCCTTACGTTTACCTCCTTCTTCTATGTTTGCCTGGTGAGTAACAACTACAGGTATTGTGTAGAGCTACCCCAAACTGATATAAGATGGAACATCACCAATTCCGAAGTCGGATAATCTACATTTCCCTAATAAAAGGAAAAAAAAAACCTTTTCAGTGGTGAGATTCCAAATCTTTTCTTACAGGTGTTATGAGAGAGCACTTTGCGTGGGGGTTTGTGCGTCATGCAGCACTCAAAAACCTCCTTCGGTGTGAGTGATGGTGAGCTGAGCTGCTTTTTACCTCAGTTGAGGTGCGGCAATCTGCTCTGACAAGCGAATCAGCTGAGCTAAAAAAAACGAAGGGAATATAGGACAGGGAATGACGGGGGAGGAAGGGTGAGGCCAGCCAGAGGTGATATTTGCCGGTTCTCCAAACTACTCAAGATTTCTGCTACTGGTTCACCCGAACCGATCCGAACCAGCTGAATACCACCTCTGCACCTCTTTCCCCAATTGTAGATCCAGGAGGAGGAACTGCAAGGCAGAAAAAGTAGGAGATTCCTTAGGCAAATACACATAAAAAACAATCACAAAGCTCTTCAAGCTTGCATCTATGAAGCAACTCATTGTCGTAAGCAAGATATTTGTGTTTTCTGTGACCCAGTTTCATGGAGCATTCATGTATCCATGTGCATTGAACGAGGAGTCCTTGGTGCTCTCTGATCTTCCTTGTTTTCTTGCAGGCATTTCGTTACCCAAACTAGGTAACGTCATCAGTTTTAATCCAAATGGATTACATGGATGACATGCAGGGGTAGTATTCACTTACTTTCCCTACGCACAGTTTGCAAAATGTGACCGCGCACACATCCACACATGCACTCGGCCTTCCGCGCATGCAGTTTGATCATGTGTGTGGCTTACATGCATGTGCACAATTTGAGAACCTGCCTAAATCGGAGAGCATAGAGCCGGGGAGGTTGCGTGGACCCACCCTTGGGCCCACCCATGATTTCCATTACTGGTTTGGGCAAGCCGGTCCGAACTGGCTGAATATCACCTCTGATGACACACCACTGATCTACAATATACTACAGCAGACAGAGGACAAAAGAAGGGAGTTCTACTTAGGACAGGGAGTTGAGAGAATGCAAAGGCATGCAAAGAGTCATGCACTATTAGGATCTCCTCTTCATTTTTGTTACTACTCTCCATAGAGCTGTTTGGAAGTCACTGTTCCGGATTGTGTAGATGAAAGGGTTTAACATGGGTATGAAACTCGTGTGGAAAAGAGACAACATTTTGTTAAGTTGGCTATCACCATGCGTTGAAGGCCTCAAGTACATGAGCATAAGCACCAGGTAAAAAATGGTTACAACAGTAAGATGGGAGGCACAGGTGAAAAAGGCTTTGGAGCGCCCAGTGGCAGAAGGGATCTGAATTATAGTGTATATAATGCACACATAGGAGATCAGGGAAAATCCAAAGGAACCCCACATGATAGCAGCTCCATATAGGAGTCCTACAAATTCAATTATAGTTGTGTCAACACAAGCCAATTTCAGAACTGGACCGACGTCACAAAAGAAATGATCAATGACATTGCTCCCACAATATGGGTATGTCCACACCACGGCCGACTGGGGAAATATGAGTCCAAACCCACCAATCCACGCCAGCAAAGAGAGTTTGAGACAGAGTCCACTGGTCATAATGGTTTGATAATGCAAAGGTTTGCAGATGGCCATGTAGCGGTCAAACGACATGAGAGTGAGGGTGATGAACTCCACAGCTCCCAATGTGAAGATCATGAAACCTTGGGCCATGCAACACACAAAGCAGATGGTCTTTTTGCCAGAGAAGCTGTTGACCAACATCTTTGGTATCTCTGTTGTTGTCAAAGAAATTTCAGCCACGGAGAAGTTGAGGAGGAAGAAATACATGGGAGTATGGAGCTTAAGTTCCATGGAAACCACTATGATGATTAAGGAATGTCCTACAAGTGACAGAAGGTACATCAGAAGCAGGAGTGTATAAAATCCCAGGTTCACTTCATGTAATTCAGAAAATCCCAGAAGAACAAACTCAGTAATAAGTGTAGCATTTGCCATCTTGTTCTTCCCTAAAACAATGACAGTAATTTATAGAAACATGATTCCTTGATGGTCAGAGAAAGAAATAGGAACAAAGAATAGAATAGAATAGAATAGAATAGAATGGAATGGAGTGGAGTGGAGTGGAGTGGAGTAGCGTAGAGTAGAGTAGAAGGGTAGGGTAAGGTAGGGTAGGGTAGGGTAGGGTACGGTAGGGAAGAGAAGAGAAGAGAAGAGAAGAGAAAATATTTATTGGCCAAATGTGCTTGGACACTCAAGGAATTTATCTCCAGTACATAACCTCTCACTGCACATACAAGTAACAAGTGATAAATCATGATCGTAATCTTCATAAAATACATTCCTCATAAATCTTAAGATACAACACTTAGTGATAGGCATAGAATACTAAATAAGCAACCAACATAAATCATACTAGGTTACTAAATAAAGCAAATCATATAAATCATAAGAGACAAACAACTAAGTTATTGTCATAAGAAATTAAGGAAATAGGTAATAGAAAAGATGAGATGAATAATGGCAATACAGCTCTCAGTGTTGTGGGAATTAACTTGGTCTAGCAGAGTGATGGCCTGTGGGAAAACTGTCCTTGTTCCTTGTTGTTGATGATAGTTATAGCATCATCTTGAGCAAAGAAGTTGAAACTGTTTATGTCCAGGATGTGAGGGTTATGTAGCTATTTTCACAGCCCATTTTCTGGCTCAGAGGCAGGTCCTCAATGAAGACTGGCTGGTAGCAATTGTTTTCTTCTTCTTCTTCTTCTTCTTCTTCTTCTTCCTCTTCTTCTTCTTCTTCTTCTTCTTCTTCTTCTTCTTCTTCTTCTTCTTCTTCTTCTTCTTCTTCTTCTTCTTCTTCTTCTTCTTCTTCTTCTTCTTCTTCTTCTTCTTCTTCTTCTTCTTCTTCTTCTTCTTCTTTTCTAACTATCCACTAAAGATTGTGTCTTGTCTTGTTTGGTTGCAATGCCAAACCAGACAGTTATACAGATTCAAATGACAGTAATAGTAATTCCTTTTTAGGACTGAGTGATATAGTCATGACTAAATGCCAAAGGCTGTTACCTTCCCACCAAAGGTGGTTCATATTTTTCCTACTTGTATTTTTACTTGCTTTCGAACTGCTAGGTTGGCAGAAGCTGGGACAAGTAACGGGAGCTCACTCCATTACGTGGCACTAGGGATTCGGACCACCAAACTGCTGACCTTTTTGATAGACAAGCTCAGCATCTTAGCCACTTAGCTACTGCATCTCTCTGAGCCACCGTGTCCCTCTTTAAACATGAAGAATAGCTAAAATCTCGCTGTAGAGAAGAGCACTTTGAGGGAAGGGTAATAGAAAGAAGAAGAGAAGCTTCACCTACATAGTTAAAAAAGACATTGGACTTATATCATACAATCTCCAGTAGGCTTGCTAAAATGGTCTACTCAAATTCTCAAAATAACTGCTGATTGTTGTTGCTTGATGTCCAACAACTGTGTTGTCCATCCCTTCTCCTTCATGAAGCAAATGTAGGTAGCTACCCACAAACTACTGGTCCATGAAGGCTCATTCTCCCCCTTTTAGGCATAGCCCTCCCACCCTATAGGGTGAAAAGTTATCTTCTGAACATGGAGATGACCATCTGAGGATGACATGTTGATAGCTCCAAACCAGTTTGTTGAAAACAGCTACATTCACTTTCCTCAAACTCGAGTCGATTAATGATTTAATTGAGAGGGAGAACCTAATACAATAAAATTGAATTCTTTATTGGCTAAGTGTCATTGGACACACAAGGAATGTATCTTTGGTGCATATACTCTCAGCGTACATAAAGAAAAATAAAATAGAATACATTCATCAACAATCTTAAGATACAACACTTTGTGATAGTCATAAGTTACTAATAAGCAATCAAATTATGCTAGGAAACAAATAAAACAATATAAAATTTAAAAATACAAGCAACATGGTTATAGTCATAAGTGGAAAGAGATAGGTACTAGGATGGAAGAGAGGAATAATAGTAATATAGTCTTAGTAGATAATTTGACAGTGTTGTGGGGTTTAGTTGTTTAGCAGAGTGATGGCATTTGGGGAAAAAACTATCCTTATGTCTAGTCATTCTGGTGTGCAGTGCCCTATAAAGTTGATCTGAGGTGCATCCCTATAAAGGCATGGACAAAGAACTATTTAATTAATAGTTTAATTCGATTAATGCCGTACTTAATCAGATTTATTTTATTAACATTCCAATTCCATACCACAATATAAAACTCTGAACAACTCAAAAGCATCAGAATGCTCCTGCATTAAAAAAATAAACTATTTTCACATAGAATATACATTATTGGCAAGAGACAAAATTAGAGCATTATTCCAGCATCAAATATATTTAAGAAAAAAATGTTATTTTTCAAAATACCTGAACATAAAGATGATCTCATCCACTAATCCAGCATTAAAAATATTGCCCGGGTTCAGTGCCAAACAAGTTTTACAACAAAATCAAACAGCATATCTTCTTCCCAGCAAACATGTAAATCTAACATGGATACAGATTTTGTTCACGGAGTTTGCGTAATATTGTATTTTTCTTCTGACTTTCTTGGACATACCTCAAGGACTTCTTGGAAGGCCTCAAAGGATTGGGATCGACCCATGCCAATTTAAGAACGCTAATTAGTCTTGAGGAGAATCAGGTCTATGTCACAATCTGTATTATTTCTCTTTCTGTCCGTACATACACTCTCACACACACAAACACACCTACACAAACCTGTCTTTTTCTCTGTACTACTACTAGCTATAAAATCTATGCAAGTTATGTGACTACCTCTGCTTCTATGTATAGAGGTAGAGTCAGAGGTGGGTTCCTACCAGTTTTGCCTGGTACAGCCTGGGTAGTGGGAACCAG